>NC_091183.1:43537159-43772159 GCF_040958095.1 Procambarus clarkii | reverse complement strand
TTTTTGAAAGAACAATTATTATTTGACTTTATGATTATGTTAAAATATTCTGAAAAAAAAAGTTTTAGCATCATCTTCTCTCATCTCCGTCTGCCACAGATGTCCCTGAGGCCAGCATCAGCATCGAGGGGGGTGGCAGCCAAGGACGGGTGGCCAGCAAGATCGTCGGCGTGGGTGGCGTGGGCGGCGTGGGCGGGTTGCGGGCGGGGGACTCTGCCACCCTAACTTGCGCCGCCCGCGCTAACCCGCCCGCGTATAACTTCACCTTCTTGTTCAATGTGAGTTACTTTTGTGTTGTGTTACTTTGAGTCCTTAGTTACTTTGAGTTACTGTGAGTTTGAGTTGAGTGTTACTTACTGGTGATCCGATCACTTTGTTTGGTGATTTAGTTTTGTGGATAATCCCTCACAGTTTTTTTTTTTTTTAACGGATTGTTTTGAGTTCGTAAAGAATGTGACGATTAGGTGAGAGTCTGTGGGGGGGGGGAATGGGATATCATCCCACCTTTTGCATGATATCACTTAATATATTTGCTATATCGGTATGTTCCAGCCCTTGGAACACCCCGGAGGCAGCCAAAGGGAAAACTAATGACTTTTCCTTCCTTCCCCAAAAGCATGAAGCGATGAGTAACAATAACGTGGCTGAAGAATGTTGACCAGACCAAACACACTAGAAGGTGAAGGCACGACGACGTTTCGGTCCATCCTGGACCATTCTCAATCGACTTGAGAATGGTCCAGGACGGACCGAAACGTCGTCGTCCCTTCACCTTCTAGTGTGTAATCTGGTCAACATGAAGCAGTGTGGTGTACGAAGCTAGTACTTCCCCTCTCCTTCCTGAGAACCGATTGTCAAACATCCGTTCCCTGTATTCCCCTTTTCCACCCTTTCCCTTCCCCCGTCGAAGTGGTTGGGCACTATTCCTCCCCCGTCCAAATCCGTATCCTGATCCAAGTGCTATATAGTCTTAATGGCTTGGCGCTTTCTTTTGATAATTTCCTCCCTCCTTCCCCGCCCTACCTCCACCCCCTTCCCCAACACTCGCTCCTTCTCTGATAGCTCCCCCATTATATCCCTGGAACACGAGCTGTCAGATAGTTTACAACCAGGTCTTGAATTACTGCTGGGCGAACACGGTTGAACAGCTAAAGGATTGGTTCATTGAATTTCTATGATATTGTGTAATCTTGCTGCTCTGGGATAACTGTTTGATGGGGTTCTGGGAGTTCTTCTACTCCCCAAGCTCGGCCCGAAGCCAGGCTTGACTTGTGAGCGCTTGGTCCACCAGGCTGTTGCTTGGAGCGGTCCGCAGGCGCACATACCCACCACAGCCCGGTTGGTCTGTGAATCGTTCCTGCACTGGTTGATTTTTTGACTGCTATAAACTCATAAAAACTTGCCTGAAACTCACGAAAACTCTTCCAGTCATCCGGGTTGAATGAAGGGCTCGAACCGCTGACTCCAAGCTCACGCACTTTATTTCACGAAAACTCTTCTGAAACGCGTGAAAACTTTTCATCAAACCCTCGAAAACCTCCCTGACACTAAAGGAAACTTGCCTAAAACTCGTGAAAATACCTAAAGCTGAAACTGGTCTCATATGATTGTAGGTTCGAATACGTTTTCATATGTAAATTAGTTTTAATCCTTTTGAGTTCCACTGACCTTTTATTTATCCTATCTTTCTTATTATTTTAAGAAGCCATTCCACTCACCCACAAATCGTATGTCCAAACGTCTCAAGATACGTTCAATAACCAAAAAATGTTTCCCCAATGTTAGATCTTGACATTTGAGATGTGTTCCTTTGCAGACCGCAAACGAGAGAGTTTTGACCTTATCTTTTATCTTGAAAAGGCACGTACGACTCTACTGAGAGTGCCATATCTTACCCCAATTGCCTTCATTCGCCGACATTTCCTGCCCTTTCATTTGGCGTTTCTCCCTGCACTATATTTTGACGTTTTTAAACTATTAACTGTCACTAAATTGGGCTCCTTCAGCTGTCAAGAGCATGCCTTAACAGCAGTAAGAAATATCCGCGACATTTCGTAATTACTTTTACAATTTTAAAGAAAATGTTACATTTCTTTATTTTATTTTTTTGCACTTTTATATGTATAAATTATTTATTTTTATGGAAAATAAATCCATAACTAATTTCATATAAATTCGGAAAAACCCAAAAAATTAGCTTCTATTAAAGAAAATGTATAATTAATTAGTTACTATTACAGAAAATAAATAATTAATCAATTACAATTACAAAACATGCAGGATTCATTAGTTAGAGTTTCAGAAAAACATAATTTATTTCAGTTTACTGTTAGAGTAAAAGCCTAATTAGTTAAAAAAAATAATAAAATACATAATTAATTGGTTAAAGTGCCAAAAAATTACAATTACAACCTCAAATACAACAAAATTAATCTCAGCTACAAGACTGCAGCTTTGGCCACAATAATAATACTAGTCGCAGACTTTGGGGAATAATTTTTTGTATCTGATTTATTTATTTTTGTGGCTATTTTCGATAGGCCTGTGGTGTTACGTGAATTATTTTCGTTATTCCATGAAGTGTGAGTTGGGAAGAGAGGTAGGTAGAGAGCCTTCGACTTTTTTCTCTTGACTTCGTCTGTAGAGAGAGATTAGTAGATGATTTCGAAATATAACCTCTCTTCTTGGATCTATTTAGTTTTTCCTATGTAATGCTTTTCTCTTTATCCTCCTCATCTCTCTCCATTAATCTCAAATCGTTCGCTCTCTGTCTCTTTCCCTTCCGCGAGTCTCTCTCTCTCTCTATCTCTTTTGTCATCCTTACCTATTCCCACTTTCTTCGCCTCTGCTCCCTTATTTTTTGTCTCCTCTTTCTTTCTCCCTTATGCACTTGTTCACCCTCTTCTCTCTTCCTTTCTTATCTCATCTCCACCCTTCCTTCCCCCCTTTCGTTCATTTACAGTATACACCAAGTCATTAGTGACTCAACTCACTCAACGTCATTGAAGGCCTCAGGAAAATGAGTCTTTAAAAGTTCTACTTGTAGTCCATTTTTGTCAGAAATGTGTGTGTGTGTGTGTGTGTGTGTGTGTGTGTGTGTGTGTGTGTGTGTGTGTGTGTGTGTGTGTGTGTGTGTGTGTGTGTTGGGAGTTGTGTGTGAGTGTTTTTTTTTAGGGGGGGGTTGTATATATGAGGTGGATTGTGTGTTTGTTTTGGGGGTTGTGATTGTAGGGGGAGTTGTGTGTGTGTGGGGAGTTTGTGTGTTTGCGGAGGGGGGGAGGGGGAGAGTGGTGGTTTGTTGTGTGTGTAGTCACCTAGTTGTAGTTACTTAGTTGTGCTTTCGGGGGTAGAACTTTGCCTCTTTGGGCCCACCTTTCAACAGCCAATCAACTGTTGTGGGAGAGGAAGGATTGTGTATGTTTGTGGGGGTTTGTGTGTCGGTTGTGTGCGTAGGTGGGGTTGTGTGCGTGGGTGGGGGAGGTTGTGTGCGTGGCGGGGTTGTGTATGTGTGGAATAGTATGTGTGTTGGGGGGGGGGGGTTGTGTGTGTGTGTGTCTATAGGGTGGAAAGGTTATGGGTTTGTGAGTGGTTGATTGTTTATGTGTGTGTGTGTGTGTGTGTGTGTGTGTGTGTGTGTGTGTGTGTGTGCTTGCCTATTTTACCTATCAATAACTACAGAGAAGTTAGATCAAGCTTTTTCTGTCCCTCCTGTTCTTCGTGTTATATCTGTTGTGTTATATTTTAACTATTCTGGCATTTGTGTTCTATCTCGAATCTGGCTTTAAATTTGAGATTGGAGGTGGCTTCTACAACTTCTTTAGGGCATTCCACTTGTATTTTTTAACATTTCTTTGATTCTTCGACTCATTTACGTTTCCAGTTTCCAATTATGATGTCTCGTACTGTTTTCTCTCAATTTAAAGAAACTATCATTGTCCACCTTTTCATTCCTGATCGCCTCAGTATCTTGCGTGTTAAGATCATGTCTCCTTTGTTTCTTCGCTCTTCCAGGTATGTGAGCTCCAGTTTTATTAACCTGTTCTCACGGCTAATTTCTCCTTGCTCTGGCACTAATCTTGATGGAAACTTTTGTATCCTTTCAATTTTTTTATTTTATGCTTCACAAAGGGCGGATATCAGGCCGGTGCTGCATGCTCCATTATTGATCTAACAATCACTGCGCAAATTGCCTTGAAGGAGCCCCAATCGACGTTCTAGTGTTTGCCAGCGTCCCATATGCTGCCGATGTTAGCCGGTTTATGTGTGGCTCTGGAGCTAGTGATGAAATTATATCCACTCGTAAACCTTTCGCTCTTTCTGATGCCCAAAGTTGCCTTCCATTATGATGTATATATTCCTCCTGGTCTCCTTTCTCCCTTTCCCACCTTCATTACCTTACACTTGCTGGGGTTGAGTTCTAGTAGCCATTTATTTGACCACTCCTGGAGTTTGCTAAAGTCCTCCTGTTTTGAAGTCGTACCAGTCGTAGCTCACAACCTACGGGAGCCGGTGGCCGAGAAGACAGCACGTGATCCTGTGGTCCCGGGTTCGATCCCGGGCGCCGGCGAGAAACATTGGGCAAAGTTTCTTTCACCCTATGCCCCTGTTACCTAGCAGTAAAATAGGTACCTGGGTGTTAGTCAGCTGTCACGGGCTGCTTCCTGGGGGTGGAGGCCTGGTTGAGGACCGGGCTGCGGGGACACTAAAAGCCCCGAAATCATCTCAAGATAACCTCAAGATAACCATCCAGAATATCACACAAATATGCGCCTTTTTCCCTCACCAACGCATGAGACCATTAGCTGACGTCCCAAAACTTTTGTTCATTAGGGAAAATTGCCGCGCGACAGCGTTAGTCTTCAGTCGTTTAAGAACTCTTATATTTGCAACATTTCTCACCCCCCGAGCTGCCAGCCTCCGAGCCCTGACGTCACTGATGTACCCTCCCCCACCCTCCCTTAACCCTCCACCTACGTCATTGTTTGAGTAGTGACGTCCTTGTTTTGCATCAGCGGATGACATCATTTTCACTCTTGTGACGTTAGTATGGCGTTGATGTCATTTGTGAAGCTTTATATAAAATGTTAACTGTTATTGATGATAACTTTTTTGTGGGATATTATATATATATATATATATATATATATATATATATATATATATATATATATATATATATATATATATATATGTGAAGCTATATCCCCCTTTATTTTGGTAGTTAAAACTCGCCAATCATCTCCTAGGCTTCTCTCGGGATTGGTTGCTTACTAATCGATGAATCCACACACACCCTCGTTCCAAAACGTGGATTTACTGATTTACATATTTACCTCCTCCCCCCTCCCCCCCCCCCCCTAATCTCATGACGTAAGTCAGCATATGCTTGAATCAATGGTTAATTGAGTTCAGATTATCCTATTTCATTGAAACTCAGAATAGCAGTGTTTTAAATAGGGCATTTAACCCCCCTTATATGAAACAAAGGAAGAGACAACTATTTGTTCCATTATGGACCAGTATCACGACGTTTCGGTCCGTCCTGGTTCATTATGGACCAGTATCACGACGTTTCGGTCCGTCCTGGTTCATTATGGACCAGTATCACGACGTTTCGGTCCGTCCTCGTTCATTATGGACCAGTATCACGACGTTTCGGTCCGTCCTGGTTCATTATGGACCAGTATCACGACGTTTCGGTCCGTCCTGGTTCATTATGGACCAGTATCACGACGTTTCGGTCCGTCCTGGTTCATTATCACTACGTTTCGGTCCGTCCAGGACTCATATTTCGACGCTTCGATCCATCCTGGACTCTTATTACGACGTTCCTGTCCGTTCTAGACCATTATCACAACGTTTCGGTCCGCCTTGAACTTTTATCAAGTCATGAGAATGAATTGATAAATGGTCCCGTAAGAAATGTGATAATGCTGTTCCGACTCGTCCAAGAGGAAGAACTCTGACCCAGAGAGAGAGAGAGAGAGGGAGAGAGAGAGAGAGAGAGAGAGAGAGAGAGAGAGAGAGAGAGAGAGAGAGAGAGGGAGAGAGAGAGAGAGAGAGAGAGAGAGAGAGAGAGAGAGCTATGATGCTAAATACACTCTCACACAACAGATGAGGAATGCCAGCAAGGTTTGTTGGTCTCTCTCTCCCACCACCATCCCAGCATCCTGGTCTCTCTCTCCCACCACCATCCCAGCATCCTGGTCTCTCTCTCCCACCACTATCCTAGCATCCTGGTCTCTCTCTCCCACCACCATCCCAGCATCCTGGTCCCTCTCTCCCACCACTATCCTAGCATCCTGGTCTCTCTCTCCCACCACTATCCTAGCATCCTGGTCTCTCTCTCTCCCACCACTATCCTAGCATCCTGGTCTCTCTCTCCCACCACCATCCCAGCATCCTGGTCTCTCTCTCTCCCACCACTATCCTAGCATCCTGGTCTCTCTCTCCCACCACTATCCCAGCATCCTGGTCTCTCTCTCCCACCACCATCCCAGCATCCTGGTCTCTCTCTCCCACCACCATCCCAGCATCCTGGTCTCTCTCTCCTACCACCATCCCAGCATCCTGGTCCCTCTCCCACCACCATCCCGGCCACAAGTCTCTCAAAATAAGGGCAGTAAGCGAGAGCCTCCACACCATGATGCACTTAATGCAGTCCCTAATGCCCCCCACCAGCCCTAATTACAGCTGCTGGTGCAGCTGTTTAGAAGCCTTCTTGCTGCTGCTGCTGCTGCTGCTGCTGTTGCTGCTGTTGCTGCTGCTGTTGATGTGGCTGGGGCGTATCAACTGTTGCTTCTCCTCTTACGACTGTTATGCTCGCATTAACTGAGCCAATTGAGATTGTTAGTGTTGTGGTGGGTGTAGAGCCATGGGTGGTGTGTTGTGGTGGGTGTAGAGCCATGGGTGGTGTGTTGTGGGGGGTGTAGAGCCATGGGTGGTGTGTTGTGGTGGGTGTAGAGCCATGGGTGGTGTGTTGTGGTGGGTGTAGAGCCATGGGTGGTGTGTTGTGGTGGGTGTAGAGCCATGGGTGGTGTGTTGTGGTGGGTATAGAGCATGGTTGGTGTGTTGTGGTGGGTATAGAGCATGGTTGGTGTGTTGTGGTGGGTATAGAGCATGGTTGGTGTGTTGTGGTGGGTGTAGACCCATGGGTGGTGTGTTGTGGTGGGTGTAGAGCCATGGTTGGTGTGTTGTGGTGGGTGTAGAGCCATGGGTGGTGTGTTGTGGAGGGTGTAGAGCCATGGGTGGTGTGTTGTGGTGGGTGTAGAGCCATGGGTGGTGTGTTGTGGTGGGTGTAGAGCCATGGGTGGTGTGTTGTGGAGGGTGTAGAGCCATGGGTGGTGTGTTGTGGTGGGTGTAGAGCCATGGGTAGTGTGTTGTGGTGGGTGTAGAGCCATGGGTGGTGTGTTGTGGTGGGTGTAAAGCCATGGGTGGTGTGTTGTGGAGGGTGTAGAGCCATGGGTGGTGTGTTGTGGTGGGTGTTGAGCCATAGTTGGTGTGTTGTGGGGGGTGTAGAGCCGTGGGTGATGTGTTGTGGTGGGTGTAGATCCGTGGGTGGTGTGTTGTGGTGGGTGTAGAGCTATGGGTGGTGTGTTGTGGGGGGTGTAGAGCCATGGGTGGTGTGTTGTGGTGGGTGTAGAGCCGTGGGTGGTGTGTTGTGGTGGGTGTAGAGCCATGGTTGGTGTGTTGTGGTGGGTGTAGAGCCATGGTTGGTGTGTTGTGGTGGGTGTTGAGCCGTGGGTGGTGTGTTGTGGTGGGTGTAGAGCCATGGTTGGTGTGTTGTGGTGGGTGTTGAGCCACGGGTGGTGTGTTGTGGTGGGTGTAGAGCCATGGTTGGTGTGTTGTGGTGGGTGTAGAGCCATGGGTGGTGTGTTGTGGTGGGTGTAGAGCCATGGTTGATGTGTTGTGGTGGGTGTAGAGCCATGGGTGGTGTGTTGTGGTGGGTGTAGAGCCATGGGTGGTGTGTTGTGGTGGGGTGTAGAGCCATGGGTGGTGTGTTGTGGTGGGGTGTAGAGCCATGGGTGGTGTGTTGTGGTGGGTGTAGAGCCATGGGTGGTGTGTTGTGGTGGGGTGTAGAGCCATGGGTGGTGTGTTGTGGTGGGGTGTAGAGCCATGGGTGGTGTGTTGTGGGGGGTGTAGAGCCATGGTTGGTGTGTTGTGGTGGGTGTAGAGCCGTGGGTGATGTGTTGTGGTGGGTGTAGAGCCATGGGTGGTGTGTTGTGGTGGGGTGTAGAGCAATGGTTGGTGTGTTGTGGTGGGTATAGAGCATGGTTGGTGTGTTGTGGTGGGTGTAGAGCCATGGGTGGTGTGTTGTGGTGGGTGTAGAGCCATGGTTGGTGTGTTGTGGTGGGCGTATATATATATATATATATATATATATATATATATATATATATATATATATATATATATATATATATATATATATATATATATATATATATGGAAGGGATATGAAGATGGTCTGGAGAGGAGGTGACCAATTTCTTGAACCGTCTTCCAGAAAATTTGAGTGAAGATTGTTAGGACGAAATCTCACAATTCTGTTTCACATTTCTACTGTGGTGCATTACCCATTTTTGTAAAAATCAAGCGTTTTGTGACATCTTTTTTATAGACGCACACACACACACAGGGACCTCGCAGCTGAGTAGACAGCGCTCGGGGGTCGTAGTCCTAGTGGCCCGGGTAAGATCCCATGGGGAGGCTAAAACAAAGGAGCAGAGTTTCTTTCACCCTGATGATCCTGTTCTCCTATAAGCAAATAGGTACCTGGGAGTTAGTCCCCCCCCCACACCGTCATTCTCGCTTTTCTCTCCCCCTTCTCCTTATCTCCCTACGTCCTCCCCCCTTCCTCTCTGCTGCCTTCTTACCCATATCTTCTTTCTCCCCTTTTCCCCCCTTTTCCTGCTCCTCCTCTCCCCCTTTTCTCCCTTCTTCCCACCTTTTTCCCATCTCCCTCTCTCCCTACCCTCTTTCCCATTTCCCACCCTTCTCCACCCCCCCCCTCCTCCTTCTTCCCCTCTCCTCCATCTGGCCTTCGACCTCAAACAGATATTTCCATTTATTTTTATAGCCAAAACTCTAGGGACTCCGTTAGCCATGTTTCACTTACTGCATTGCGGGTCACTATTATTCCCGACCCTCCCTGTTGATAGGCCCGACCCCGACCAGCCTATGACTTTCACGTACATCAGACCATTCATCCTGCAATATTGGAAGATGCTAGCTCTGAGCATCTGGCCTCCAACCTTGCTCAGAAAAAAAACAATAAGACATTCTCTTCAATAAACATAGAAATAAATTTTGATACGAAACACTACTCAAAAAGCTAAGCATACTTTAGTCACTGACAATGCCCAATCTCTTTCTCCTCCTGTCTCAGTCCCATCTTTCCCATCTTCAACCTTTCCCCCAAAAAAAGTACATTCCTGTACTCGCCTGTACTTGGGCAACCCAAAACTCGTGAATGATGCAGGCTGTGATGGGTTTCCCTTGCACATATTGACAAAACTTGGCTCGCCTGTTCCTCTCCAAACTTTGAAATCCTTCATTATTTCAAGAAACTTTCTCCACTTGCTGGGGAATTGCCAGCATTCCGAGCGTGCTTCCCTTTGCACTTAAGTGCTTTCTCTCTGTCTCTTCCCTCCGGCATCCGTCAAGTCTCAGGGCGCGAGCGAGGAACGTCTTTGATAAGTAAGTTACTTTTCTATCATGTAAATGCTTTCTGTCTGATGGGCAGTGGGGGAGGCTCTCTCTTTCTCTCTCTCTCTTTCTCTCTCTCTCTCTCTCTCTCTCTCTCTCTCTCTCTCTCTCTCTCTCTCTCTCTCTCTCTCTCTCTCTCTCTCTCTCTCTCTCTCTCTCTCTCTCTTTCTCTTTCTCTTTGGCCTTTATTCAGTGTAAGAGATTTTATGACAATTTTCACCATCTCTATATGAATGGGATTGAACTATATTCTCATAACTACTGTGTTCAGGTTTGATATTAAAAGTTGTTATTCCACTAATGGTACTCGTCTTTCGAGTAACTCGTTACTCGAAAGTAATTCCACTAACGTTACTCGTTACTCGTCGCTCTCTATCAGTGGGGGAGGCTCTCTCTCTCTCTCTCTCTCTCTCTCTCTCTCTCTCTCTCTCTCTCTCTCTCTCTCTCTCTCTCTCTCTCTCTCTTTCTCTCTCTCTCTCTCTCTCTCTCTCTCTCTCTCTCTCTCTCTCTCTCTCTCTCTCTCTCTCTCTCTCTCTCTCTCTCTCTCTCTCTCTCTCTCTCTCTCTCTCTCTCCATCTATCTATGACGAGGATAAAATGAACAAAGATTAGTATATATGTGTTCACATCGTTCCCTATCATCACATTGAGTGCTTGTTCGTCCACCGGCCTTTCTGTCTGTATGTTCCTCTATGCCTGTCTGGCTCTGACTGTCTCTCTCCGTCTGTCCGTCTGTAACTGGCACGCTGTCCGTCTGTCTGTCAGTTTAGTGTGCCTCTGTCATTCTGCCTGGCTATCTTTGAGCTCCTTTTGCTTAATGCTCTAGGCTCGGCCGACAATCAGAAGACGTTGACAGTCATCATCCGTTGACTGGTATTCAGCCTAATTCTTGGAACAAACCATAGTCTTCCCCCGGGTAGTTCAGGTTAAGTTTACTGTTAACCCCTAAGGGTTCACGTCCCACATTCTTCAGATTCCTGCCAGCAGCCCTCAGAGCCAACACTTTATCTGGAAAATAGTTTTTAGGGCTTGAATTCTCACCTTGCAGACAACGGCACAATGGACCAGTGCCACCATCTTTGCATCCAGCGCCCCAAAACGCCCAGGCAATAACCATCTCAAAACAGCTAAGACGTCTTAAACTTGCAAGCTTGCAATGTTGCTCTCGCCATGGCCGCTTTCAATTGTATTAATATAAAACTCATTCTCTCACGCCCGCGCCTGGCCCCCTCTTCCCCTTTTTCTTGACGTTTAACAAGCTGCTCTTTAATGCAGACGATCAGAATCTTGCAAAGTGAGGTTGCTTCTTGCAAGGAGTGAGATGTGCTGTTGTTCAAGCTATGCTATTGGGTATGTTGGCTTCATTCGTGTAGATGCAGGAGTATGCTGGCTGTCATGTTGGGTATGCTGGTTGTGTTCATGGTTTAATGTTACCCCAACACATGCTGTGAGATGTTGAAAGGAATTTAAGTAGAGATAAATAGGGCAGAAGTAATGAATAATTGTACTTATGTGATTTTAAGTATGTCTCTCTCTCTCTCTCTCTCTCTCTCTCTCTCTCTCTCTCTCTCTCTCTCTCTCTCTCTCTCTCTCTCTCTCTCTCTCTCTCTCTCTCTCTCTCTCTCTCTCTCCCCCTCTTCCCGCCATATTGATCTAGGCCACGACAGTATGGGCACCCGGAAATTAAGTAAATGTCAGGCAAAGCAAGAGATTAAATATTTAGCTAATGGTCCCCTGGCATGTGTGTGTGTGTGTGTGTGTGTGTGTGTGTGTGTGTGTGTGTATTCACCTAGTTGTATTCACCTAGTTGTGCTTGCGGGGGTTGAGCTCTGCTCTTTCGGACCGCCTCTCAACTGTTACTAACTACTATTTTAGTAGTTTTTTTTAACTTTAGTAACCATTTGTTGGACCATTCATTCAGTCTGTCTAGGTCATCTTGTAGCCTCATACTATCTTTCTCCGT
Source organism: Procambarus clarkii (assembly GCF_040958095.1). Classification (NCBI taxonomy): domain Eukaryota; kingdom Metazoa; phylum Arthropoda; class Malacostraca; order Decapoda; family Cambaridae; genus Procambarus; species Procambarus clarkii. The sequence continues at coordinate 43,760,489 of NC_091183.1, read as the reverse complement.
CTTAATCCTCCTCATAATTTGCGCATCATCAGCAAGCAATAAAAGGAATGATTCTATACCCTCTGGTTACAATATCAAAAACAGTATGGGCCCAAGGACTGAACCCTGCGGGACTCCACTGGTGACGTCTCGCCAGTCTGAGACCTCACCCCTCACAGTGACTCGCTGTCTTCTGTTGCTTAGGTACTCCCTTATCCAACGGAGTACCTTCCCTGTCACTCCTGCCTGCATCTCCAACTTTCGCACTAGTCTCTGATGTGGTACTATGTCAAAGGCTTTCTGGCAATCCAAAAATATGCAGTCTGCCCACCCCTCTCTTTCCTGCCTGATTCTTCTTGACTGGTCATAGAATTCAATAAATCCTGTGAGGCATGACTTACCATCCCTGAATCCATGTTGGAGTTGTGTCACAAAGTTCCTTCGCTCCAGATGTTCCACTAGCTTTTTTCGCACAATCTTCTCCAAGAACTTGCATGGTATGCAAGTGTGTACGTGTGTGTGTGTGTGTGTGTGTGTGTGTGTGTGTGTGTGTGTGTGTGTGTGTGTGTGTGTGTGTGTGTTTATGTGCGGATAAAAGTGAATGAGTAAAGCTTTATATTAAGCAAATAAGTAAGACAAAGCTATATGCAAAAACATATAATAACTTGCGAAAAGGAATAAGAAAGTGCGACAAGGAGACTGATGAACGAGTAAGTGTGAATTTTAAAAAGAATAATTAATATGTAAATAGTGAATAGTAGAAGTAGATGAAGATAATTTTTTCTCATATCCTTAAGGGTGAAAGTAATCTACCCAAGAAAAAGATCAGTAGATCTACCCGAGGGCTAAGATATGTAGTAGACATAATAGAGAAAAAATACATTGGTTTGAAAGGCGGGGTCCAAGAGCAAATAACTCGATTCTGCAGATTCAAATAGTAAATACACACACACACACACGCACACACACACACACACACACACACACACACACACACACACACACACACACACACACACACACACACACACACACACACACACACACACACACACACACACACACACACACACACACACATACACACACACACACACACACTCACACACACACACACACATACACACACGCACACACACACACACACACACACACATACACACACACACACACACACACACACACATACACACACACACACACACACACACACACACACACATACACACACACACACACACACACACACACACACACACACACACACACACACACACGTAATATGCACAAATAAAGTTTAAACAAATATTCCTGTCTTCAAATGTATTTCGAAAACGCATTAAATCAGGAAAAAAGCCCCACAATTCGCAAAATTAAATGTTCCTCCCCTTGTTGTGATGGAGGAATCTGTCTCGGCCTTTCTGAAGAAACACCTTGCTTCTGCACGAGAATGTATTCCCAGTCAGGACAAGAATCTTTCAATGTCAAAATACAATTTGTTTTTTTCTTATGCTTTCTAACTTTTTATGCAATTGCATAAAGAATCGACGATAATAAAAAACAGAGAGGCCTATAATGGGATCCAAACTGCGTTCGTGAATTTTCACTTTCGTGTGATCTCAGTTGACAAGTATCTGCGAAATTTGACGAATTAATGATTAGCGTGAAACGTGTGTACGTTTATCTTTACTTTTTTTTTATCTCTTATTTTTTAAAAAACGTATAAAATGTGTCTACTCTGTTTTGTTTTAGATTTCAAGTTAGTTTATACGAGTCCAAAACAATGTGAAAGTCTTGCTTTTTTTCAGTAACTTTTTTGTAATCTGATTTATTTTCATAGCTTAACTTGGGCTAAAAGTTTGTTATTGGCTTTTTAGTAAACTGGTTTAGGATTTAATTTGAGGAACTAAATACCTCCTCAAAGCCGACCGAATGACTTTTGGTTTTATTGAGTCTTTTGTAATCCTTTTGTACAAAGCTTTGTGTTTACTTATAAGGTGCTATGGGCCCATGGTTATCAGTTTGGCATCATGAGTACTTGATCTTATAAATTTATAAGACATAATAGGTTCTTGGAGTTTGCTAAGAATGTTTTTAAATGAGGTATAGTTTCAATCTTAACATATCTTGAATCTTAGCATATCTTGAATCTTAGCATATCTTGAATCTTAGCATATCTTGAATCTTAGCACATCTTGAATCTTAGCACATCTTTGAACGGTATATATTAACCGTAGATAATGACCCTGGATTCGTTACTATGGCCAGGTTCACTACACGTTCCAAAGACAGTCCTCCCATGATTAAGTCTGACCAATTTAGCCTTCCCGAAGAAATTCATTAGTCCTTCAAAGTCAGTTTTTCGGAAATCTGGCACCATAAGATAATGGGCTGGAACCATAAGATAATGGGCTGGACGGTAGAGCGACGGTCTCGCTTCGTGCAGGTCGGCGTTCAATCCCCGACCGTCCAAGTGGTTGGGCACCATTCCTTCCCCCCCCCCCGTCCCATCCCAAATCCTTATCCTGATCCCTTTCAAATGCTATATAGTCGTAATGGCTTGGCGCTTTCCCCCCTGATAGTTCGATTCGAATAGATCTATTCCAATTCACGTTGAATATATACGTTGTGTATATATATATATATATATATATATATATATATATATATATATATATATATATATATATTTATATATATATATATATATATATATATATATATATATATATATATATATATATATATATATATACACAACGTATATATTCAACGTGAATTGGAATAGATCTATTCGAATCGAACTATCAGGGGGGAAAGCGCCAAGCCATTACGACTATATAGCATTTGAAAGGGATCAGGATAAGGATTTGGGATGGGACGGGGGGGGGGGGGAAGGAATGGTGCCCAACCACTTGGACGGTCGGGGATTGAACGCCGACCTGCACGAAGCGAGACCGTCGCTCTACCGTCCAGCCCATTATCTTATGGTTCCAGCCCATTATCTTATGGTGCCAGATTTCCGAAAAACTGACTTTGAAGGACTAATGAATTTCTTCGGGAAGGCTAAATTGGTCAGACTTAATCATGGGAGGACTGTCTTTGGAACGTGTAGTGAACCTGGCCATAGTAACGACCGTCCATAGTAACTCGCTGTCTTCTGTTGCTTAGGTACTCCCTTTTCCAACGGCGTACCTTCCCTGTCACTCCTGCCTGCATCTCCAACTTTCGCACTAGTCTCTGATGTGGTACTATGTCAAAGGCTTTCTGGCAATCCAAAAATATGCAGTCTGCCCACCCCTCTCTTTCCTGCCTGATTCTTCTTGACTGGTCATAGAATTCAATAAATCCTGTGAGGCATGACATACCATCCCTGAATCCATGTTGGAGTTGTGTCACAAAGTTCCTTCGCTCCAGATGTTCCACTAGCTTTTTTCGCACAATCTTCTCCAAGAACTTGCATGGTATGCAAGTGTGTACGTGTGTGTGTGTGTGTGTGTGTGTGTGTGTGTGTGTGTGTGTGTGTGTGTGTGTGTGTGTGTGTGTGTGTGTGTGTGTTTATGTGCGGATAAAAGTGAATGAGTAAAGCTTTATATTAAGCAAATAAGTAAGACAAAGCTATATGCAAAAACATATAATAACTTGCGAAAAGGAATAAGAAAGTGCGAGAAGGAGACTGATGAACGAGTAAGTGTGAATTTTAAAAAGAATAATTAATATGTAAATAGTGAATAGTAGAAGTAGATGAAGATCATTTTTTCTCATATCCTTAAGGGTGAAAGTAATCTACCCAAGAAAAAGATCAGTAGATCTACCCGAGGGCTAAGATATGTAGTAGACATAATAAAGGAAAAATATATTGGTTTGAAAGGCGGGGTCCAAGAGCAAATAACTCGATTCTGCAGATTCAAATAGTAAATACACACACGCACACACACACACACACACACTCACACACACACACACACACACACACACATACACACACACACACACACACACACACACACACACACACACACACACACACACACACACACACACACACACACACACACACACATACACACTCACACACACACACACACACACACACACACACACACACACACACACACACAGGCTCTGTACTCGGTCCTATCTTGTTTCTGATATATGTAAATGATCTCCCGGAGGGTATCGATTCATTTCTCTCAATGTTTGCGGACGATGCTAAAATTATGAGAAGGATTAAAACAGAAGAGGACTGTTTGAGGCTTCAAGAAGACCTAGACAAGCTGAAGGAATGGTCGAACAAATGGTTGTTAGAGTTTAACCCAACCAAATGTAATGTAACGAAGATAGGTGTAGGGAGCAGGAGGCCAGATACAAGGTATCATCTGGGAGAGGAAATTCTTCAGGAGTCAGAGAAGGAAAAAGACTTGGGGGTTGATATCACGCCAGACCTGTCTCCTGCAGCACATATCAAGCGGATAACATCAGCGGCATATGCCAGGCTGGCCAACATACGAACGGCATTCAGAAACTTGTGTAAAGAATCATTCAGAACTTTGTATACCACATGTCAGGCCAATCCTGGAGTATGCAGCCCCAGCATGGAGTCCATATCTAGTCAAGGATAAGACTAAACTGGAAAAGGTTCAAAGGTTTGCCACCAGACTAGTACCCGAGCTGAGAGGTATGAGCTACGAGGAGAGACTACGGGAATTAAACCTCACTTCGCTGGAAGACAGAAGAGTTAGGGGGGACATGATCACCACATTCAAGATTCTGAAGGGGATTGATAGGGTAGATAAAGACAGTCTATTTAACACAAGGGGCACACGTACTCGGGGACACAGATGGAAACTGAGTGCCCAAATGAGCCACAGAGATATTAGAAAGAACTTTTTTAGTGTCAGAGTGGTTGACAAATGGAATGCATTAGGAAGTGATGTGGTGGAGGCTGACTCCATACACAGTTTCAAGTGTAGATATGACAGAGCCCGATAGGCTCAGGAATCTGTACACCTGTTGATTGACGGTTGAGAGGCGGGACCAAAGAGCCAGATCTCAACCCCCGCAAACACAACTAGGTGAGTACAACTAGGTGAGTACACATACACACACACACACACACACACACACACACACACACACACACACACACACACACACACACACACACACATACACACACACACACTCACACACACACACACACACACACACACACACACACACACACACACACACACACACACACACACGTAATATGCACAAATAAAGTTTAAACAAATATTCCTGTCTTCAAATGTATTTCGAAAACGCATTAAATCAGGAAAAAAGCCCCACAATTCGCAAAATTAAATGTTCCTCCCCTTGTTGTGATGGAGGAATCTGTCTCGGCCTTTCTGAAGAAACACCTTGCTTCTGCACGAGAATGTATTCCCAGTCAGGACAAGAATCTTTCAATGTCAAAATACAATTTGTTTTTTTCTTATGCTTTCTAACTTTTTATGCAATTGCATAAAGAATCGACGATAATAAAAAACAGAGAGGCCTATAATGGGATCCAAACTGCGTTCGTGAATTTTCACTTTCGTGTGATCTCAGTTGACAAGTATCTGCGAAATTTGACGAATTAATGATTAGCGTGAAACGTGTGTACGTTTATCTTTACTTTTTTTTTATCTCTTATTTTTTAAAAAACGTATAAAATGTGTCTACTCTGTTTTGTTTTAGATTTCAAGTTAGTTTATACGAGTCCAAAACAATGTGAAAGTCTTGCTTTTTTTCAGTAACTTTTTTGTAATCTGATTTATTTTCATAGCTTAACTTGGGCTAAAAGTTTGTTATTGGCTTTTTAGTAAACTGGTTTAGGATTTAATTTGAGGAACTAAATACCTCCTCAAAGCCGACCGAATGACTTTTGGTTTTATTGAGTCTTTTGTAATCCTTTTGTACAAAGCTTTGTGTTTACTTATAAGGTGCTATGGGCCCATGGTTATCAGTTTGGCATCATCAGTACTTGATCTTATCAATTTATAAGACATAATAGGTTCTTGGAGTTTGCTAAGAATGTTTTTAAATGAGGTATAGTTTCAATCTTAACATATCTTGAATCTTAGCTTATCTTGAATCTTAGCATATCTTGAATCTTAGCATATCTTGAATCTTAGCATATCTTGAATCTTAGCATATCTTGAATCTTAGCATATCTTGAATCTTAACATATCTTGAATCTTAGCTTATCTTGAATCTTAGCATATCTTGAATCTTAGCATATCTTGAATCTTAGCACATCTTTGAACGGTATATATTAACCGTAGATAATGACCCTGGATGGGTTACTATGGCCAGGTTCACTACACGTTCCAAAGACAGTCCTCCCATGATTAAGTCTGACCAATTTAGCCTTCCCGAAGAAATTCCTTAGTCCTTCAAAGTCAGCTTTTCGGAAATCTGGCACCATAACCATAAGATAATGGGCTGGACGGTAGAGCGACGGTCTCGCTTCGTGCAGGTCGGCGTTCAATCCCCGACCGTCCAAGTGGTTGGGCACCATTCCTTCCCCCCCCCCCCCCCCGTCCCATCCCAAATCCTTATCCTGATCCCTTCCAAATGCTATATAGTCGTAATGGCTTGGCGCTTTCCCCCCTGATAGTTCGATTCGAATAGATCTATTCCAATTCACGTTGAATATATATGTTACGTTGTATATATATATATATATATATATATATATATATATATATATATATATATATATATATATATATCCCAAATATGTTTTGTTTACAGCCTTCCCAAGTGTAGTAGCCTGTATATATATATATATATATATATATATATATATATATATATATATATATATATATATATATATATATATATATATATATATATATATATATAATATATATTATTAAATATGACCGAAAAAGTAAGATTAATAATTCTAACACGAATTTTCTCGATCTTTCGTACATTTCTTTTCACTGTTGGTGGTAATTCAAAAATCAATTCTCCAAAATGCATTTTTTATTTTATTTTATTTTGGAGAATTGATTTTTGAATTACCACCAACAGTGAAAAGAAATGTACGAAAGATCGAGAAAATTCGTGTTAGAATTATTAATCTTACTTTTTCGGTCATATTTAATAATATATGTCTACAGGAAAGACTGCTACCAAAATATACTAATATATATATATATATATATATATATATATATATATATATATATATATATATATATATATATATATATATATACTAATATATATATATATATATATATATATATATATATATATATATATATATATATATATATATATATATATATATATAACTACAGTTATTCGAACAATTATAATTGTCATTCATTTCGAGTCAAATAGTTTGTGTATGCTGGTTCAGCTTTGATATCCTCTCTCTGACACTGCATTCACGATTTTTCTTTGACGTATATGGCAGCTATCATCATATTTTGGAAAATATTTTCGTAGTCATCTATATATGGATTCCGATAATTTGCAATAATTCTCGGGAATTTTATATTATTCTTTGAGATACATAGCTGGCTAATGCCTGTAATTATAGTGAACTACCACCATGCTAAGGGAATGGTTATAATTCTTGGGAATTATTGTCTTTTGTAGATAATTATCAGAAAAACTAGGGGATATACAGCCCGTCCTCAGCCCGTCCTCCAAGGATATATATATACCATTATTTTTGTGCAAGTTTCCTCGTATATGGAAAACTTAATTTCATGAAACAAATTAAGCGCCCACAATTAAAAAAGATCCCATGGACACCTAACTGATATCCAACTAAGACTTTAAAAGCTTAGCTTAAGGGTTAAAAAAGACTTAAAAGCTTAAAAAAAAACTCCCACCCATGTCCCGCGAATGGAAGGGAATTATCACGGAGAAGCGCCAAGCCATTACCTCTAAATAGCAATGGGACTGGGGTCAGGATTAGGATTTGGGATGGGATGAGGGAGGAAAGAGAGAGAGAGAGAGAATGCTTCCCAACCACTTGAACAATCGGGGATTGAACGCCGACCTGCATGAAGCGAGTATAATATTGCTTCCTACTCTCACCCATCTCCCCCAAAGATAACAGTGCTTCCTACTCTCACTCATCTCCCCCCAAAGATAAGTGCTTCCTACTCTCACCCATCTCCCCCAAAAGATAACAGTGCTTCCAACTCTCACCCATCTCCCCCAAAGATAACAGTGCTTCCTACTCTCACCCATCTCCCCCGAAGATAACAGTGCTTCCTACTCTCACCCATCTCCCCCAAAAGATAACAGTGCTTCTTACTCTCACCCATCTCCCCCAAAAGATAACAGTGCTTCTTACTCTCACCCATCTCCCCCCAAAGATAACAGTGCTTCTTACTCTCACCCATCTCCCCCCAAAGATAACAGTGCTTCTTACTCTCACCCATCTCCCCCCAAAGATAACAGTGCTTCCTACTCTCACCCATCTCCCCCAAAGATAACTGTGCTTCCTACTCTCACCCATTTCCCCCGAAGATAACAGTGCTTCCTACTCTCACCCATTTCCCCCGAAGATAACAGTGCTTCCTACTCTCACCCATCTCCCCCAAAGATAACAGTGCTTCCTACTCTCACCCATCTCCCCCCAAAGATAACAGTGCTTCCTACTCTCACCCATCTCCCCCCAAAAGATAACAGTGCTTCTTACTCTCACCCATCTCCCCCCAAAGATAACAGTGCTTCTTACTCTCACCCATCTCCCCCCAAAAGATAACAGTGCTTCTTACTCTCACCCATCTCCCCCCAAAGATAACAGTGCTTCCTACTCTCACCCATCTCTCAATCCTCATCCCCTCTTGTCTCTCCCTCTCTCTCACACACACAGGGTCGACCGCTTCACCGCGCCAACATCGTCGAGAGTAAGCCCACTCTGACACTTCTGCAACTCAACTACAGGGACGCCGGCCTGTACACCTGCCTGGCCTCCAACTCTGAGGGCGACGGTCAGAGCAACGCGGTCGCTCTCCATATAGACTGTGAGGCTCGTGTGTGTTGTTCAGTTGAGGGGGAGGGCGAGTCTCTTAATTTAGGATGTATGAGGCTATTGTAGGATGTATTGAGGCTGTTGTGGGGTTGTATGAGGTTGTTGTGGGATGGATGAGGCTATTGTAGGATGTATGAGGCCGTTGTGGGACGTATGAGGCTATTGTAGGATGTATTGAGGATGTTGTGGGATGTATGAGGCTATTTTAGGATGTTTGAGGTTATTGTGGGATGTATGAGGCTATTGTAGGATGTATGAGGCAATTGTAGGATGTATGAGGATATTGTAGGATGTATGAGGATATCGTAGGATGTATGAGGCTATTGTAGGATGTATTGAGGCTGTTGTGGGGTGTATGAGACTATTGTAGGATGTATGAGGCAGTTGTAGGACGTATGAGGATATTGTAGGATGTATGAGGCTATTGTAGGATGTATGAGGCTATTGTAGGATATATGAGGCTATTTGTAGGATGTATGAAGCTATTGTAGGATATATGAAGCATTTGTATGATGTATGAGGCTATTGTAGGATGTTTGAGGCTATTGCAGGATGTATGAGGCTGTTTGAGAATATGAGAGGTATTTTAGGGGTGAATGAGGTAATTAGCTTATTATATTTAATTATCTACAGCCTATGAATGAAGATGAAGATGAAGAACGGGTTTATTTTCATTGTATGATGGGTAGAAAATAGGTCAGATTTTTATTTTTGCATTCTCTACTGGGAAGATAATAGATTGCATAGTTCGTTTTCAGTCCATCCTAGGTAATAGATGCTGATATTATTTTCTATATATCAGGTTTGGCTGCGTTTCCTTGCACCTGATGCACCTGTTTACCTTGCAGGACATAGTCACCTAGGAGTTAGGCAGCTGTTGTGGGTTGTATTCGATGGTCTCGATAATTCGAACAGCCTTTCTCTAACAATGGAAATAAATTATTTTAATTTATTAGTTATTTTTTTGTATAGTAACTCTTAGGTTAATAACTAGATTTAAGGCTATCAACCCTCCGCCTCCTTCCTCTCACACACCATTAACAAGATCCAAGAGCTTATTAACTGACACCACCGTAAGATCTAAGAGTTCCACTCTCGCATCACTAACAAGGTCTAATGAGAGCTTCTTCCCCACACACCGTTAACACGGTTTAAGAGCTCCTCCTTCACTCCTCTAGCAAGAGCTAAGAGCTCTCTTGAATCACTAAAGTGATCTCAGAGCTCTCTTGCATCACTAAAGAGATCTAAGAGCTCTCCCTCACATCACTAAAGAGATCTAAGAGCTCTCCCTCACATCACTAAAGAGATCTAAGAGCTCTCCCTCACGATACTAAAGAGCTTTAAAAGAGCCCTCTTTCACAGCTCTCAAGCTTTGACTCATTAAACTAAAATAAATCCTCCACAAGCCTTCATTCGCATTATTAAGAGAATGAAAATATTTTCTCTGAAGACTTAACTTTCTAATGACTGTGTTCACTCTCCTAGTAATTGTGTTAACTCTCCTAGTAACTGTGTTAACTCTCCTAGTAACTGTGTTCACTCTCCTAGTAACTGTTTTCACTCTCCTAGTAACTGTTTTCACTCTCCTAGTAACTGTGTTCACTCTCCTAGTAACTGTGTTCACTCTCCTAGTAACTGTGTTCACTCTCCTAGTAACTGTGTTCACTCTCCTAGTAACTGTGTTCACTCTCCTAGTAACTGTGTTCACTCTCCTAGTGACTGTTTTCACTCTCCAGGTGACTGTTTTCACTCTCCTAGTAACTGTGTTCACTCTCCTAGTAACTGTGTTCACTCTCCTAGTAACTGTGTTCACTTTCCTAGTAACTGTGTTCACTCTCCTAGTAACTGTGTTCACTCTCCTAGTAACTGTGTTCACTCTCCTAGTAACTGTGTTCACTCTCCTAGTAACTGTGTTCACTCTCCTAGTAACTGTGTTCACTCTCCTAGTGACTGTTTTCACTCTCCAGGTGACTGTTTTCACTCTCCTAGTAACTGTGTTCACTCTCCTAGTAACTGTGTTCACTCTCCTAGTAACTGTGTTCACTTTCCTAGTAACTGTGTTCACTCTCCTAGTAACTATGTTCACTCTCCTAGTAACTGTGTTCACTCTCCTAGTAACTGTGTTCACTCTCCTAGTAGGTGTGTTCACTCTCCTAGTAACTGTGTTCACTCTCCTAGTAACTGTGTTCACTCTCCTAGTAACTGTGTTCACTCTCCTAGTAACTGTGTTCACTCTCCTAGTGGCTGCACTCACTCTTATACTCTCATACTGAGATTTTTAAACATAAACACACAGTTCAATGAACCCCGTAAGCAAATTACATTTGCCCCTGGGAGATGAAATTTATTAACACCTGGTTGTAACTTTTTGTAACTGTCCAATTTTTTCCCCCCTGGGAGCAGACGCCCCCGTGTGCGAGTGGGAGGGAGCCAGGGAGGTGCTGGCCTCCGTGGGAGAGAAGGTAGAGATGGAGTGTCTCATCAGAGCTTCTCCTGCACAAGTCTCCTATACCTGGGAGAGTGTGACCTTCACTCCAAACATGGAACAGGTAAGGTTTTTGGCTGCTCCGGACTTTGGTTTGGAGAGAGAGAGAGAGAGTGGGAGAGAGAGTGACTGAATGATGTAATTACCTGCTTAATTGCTTAATTACTTCGAGTTGTTTTTTTTTTGTGGGGGAGGAGGTTAAAGAGGGGTCGGTTGCAGGGGGTTACTTTTGGATTGGCATGATATTGGGGTTGAGGTTTGAAGAGATAGCAATGGATTGGACCAGCGGTGAGACAGATAGCAAAGGTGGTGATGATGGCATCATTACCTTGCTATCAGAGAACATGATATCAGTTATCCAGAGACAGTGATGATATTGATTAACAGCGATATTGATGACGACACCAGTAACGACGAGGCGCCATTCACGGTTCATAACTCTCTCCTCCTCCTCCTCCTCCTCCCATAGATACGGTCGCCGCTGCACCACCAGGACTCTGGGCTGACATCTCTGGGTTGGGCAGTAGCAGACAACAGCAGCAGCGGTGCTCAAAGAGCCGAATGTCAGCCCAGTAACGAGGTGGGGCCTGCTGACCGCCCCTGTGTCTTCACCATCCTGCTTGTGGGTATGTTTCCACCATCCCAGTTCATCCTGGAATTGTATATACATCTTTGTTTACATTCAGCACAGCTGTTCCTTAGCTTTAGATATCTCGGGAATTTGGGATATATGTGTGTGTATTGAACTTACCTTGTGGAGAATATAGCTAGGTACAGGTAGATAGTCCATTATATTAGGGTAGATCATGCATTATACATATTTGTGGGTAGATAACCCATTATATATAAAGGTAGATAATCCATATTATAAGGGTAGATAATCCATATTATAAGGGTAGATAATCCATATTATAAGGGTAGATAACCCATTATGAAAGAGATACTCCGAGCAGTAGAATACATAATCCGTGTTGGAAGAGCAGATAATCCATGATGTAGGCTGTAGATAAAGCATTATGTAAGGGGTAGATAATCACGTTGTAGGGGTAGATAACCCGTGATAAGGGGTTGTGGGGGTTATCTTGAGATCTTGAGGTTATCTTGAGATGATTTCGGGGCTTTAGTGTCCCCGCGGCCCGGTCCTCGACCAGGCCTCCACCCCCAGGAAGTGACAGCTGACTAGCTCCCAGGTACCTATTTACTGCTAGGTAACAGGGGCATTCAGGGTGAAAGAAACTTTGCCCCTTTGTTTCTGCCTCGTGCGGGAATCGAACTCGCGCCACAGAATTACGAATCCTGCGCGCTATCCACCAAGCTACGAGGCCCCCCTCGTAGGTTGTGAAAGGAGTTGAAATTAAATAGTGAGACATGATAGTCCAGGGATGAATATAGATAGCAAAGAGGCCCACTAGAGCATTTAAACTACGTCTGTCCTCATTGCTAGGCCTACAGCTGTTATCATTGCTAGGCCTACTTCTGTTATCATTGCTAGGCCTACGTCTGTTATCATTGCTAGGCCTACTTCTATTATCATTGCTAGGCCTACTACTGTTATCATTGCTAGGCCTACTTCTGTTATCATTGCTAGGCCTACTTCTGTTATCATTGCTAGGCCTACAGCTGTTATCATTGCTAGGCCTACTTCTGTTATCATTGCTAGGCCTACTTCTGTTATCATTGCTAGGCCTACTTCTGTTATCATTGCTAGGCCTACTACTGTTATCTGCTTCGAATATACACAATTCCGAAAGCATCCTACTTGGAACAGGAATAATGGTTTTTTAAGTTGTAAATTAATCTCCCAATATGAGTTAATTCTCTCTCCCTATTCAACTTGTCTACTTTCTCTTATTCACTATTCATCACATGCTCCTTCCCTTTCACCACCCATCATGTCCACCTTCCCTTTGAATTTTCTAGTCCAGTCTCGACTTCAGTACGTATACGACCACCAACTTTCATTTCAGTTCACGTCTTGGAAAGTCTAACAAAGTTGGCCTTAAGTTTTGCCCGGGTGAAGACTGACTCGCTCTGAACACCAATAGCAATGGAGATACATGATACACATACACATGTATAGCACACATACACATACAGTAACTTATATACTGACATAAATACCCATTCGTACACTAATTGAAGACCAAGTGTGTACAAACTTGCAGACCCTTGTATTTATACATACAAGTCCTCGTATACACACACACACACACACACACACACACACACACACACACACACACACACACACACACACAGGCCCTTGTACACACAGAAAGATCCTTACACACACACACTCACACATACACACACACACACATACACACACACACACACACACACACACACACACGCACACACACACACACACACACACACACACACACACACACACACACACACACACACACACACACACAGGCACTTGTACACATACATACAAGCCCTTGTACACACACACATTATACGAATGTTGATTGACAGTTGAGAGGCAAGAGACCATCGTAGGAGACCCTTCTACGATCGTCAGTGCGTATGATTACACAGTGATCATACCCTGTGATCATACCGTGTGATCATACACAGTGATCATACCCTGTGATCATACCGTGTGATCATACCGTGTGTATGGCATGTTATCACACAAACTGACGATTGCAGGAAGCTTCGTATACTTGAGGCTGTGCTCATTCGGGAGCTGACACCAGTAATCAACACCCAGATGAATTCGGTTCCGAGCATACAACTGTTCGATGGTCCTCTACTGACCCAGAGGGAAGACGTAAGACCTGGCGAACAGCTAGAAGCCGGAGACAGACAACAGCCACCTCACCCAACCCTTCGTTTCTCCCTACGATTAAGAGTGTTAGGTGAATCGTAGAGTGAAGTGTACCCACACTTATAAATGTCTACATCTCTCCTTGTAAGATTTACGGATGCAACTGAGAATTTATCGAACCCAGAGAGTGGGAATGCGCCTTCTGCCAAACAAGCACAGAAAAGCCACTACTTCACTATCTCCTGGAATGTGAAGCAACCAACGACCTTAGAAGAGCTTTAGGAGTCCCTGAATCTTGCAGTAACTACCCTGATGCCATCAACATTGCCAGTCTTCTGGTAATGAAAAGTGTCCAGCAGCTGGAGACCCTCGTAAATACCGTCAAGCAGTACCCTCCCCCGCAATAGCAGCCACGTAGTAAGGACTGACTATTTAAATGCGAGTACAGCACGCAGTATATCCTTTCACAATGAAAGATCACATTCACTCCAAAAAGAAACTACCACTTACGGGCTATTCATGCCCATGCCACCTCTTGGGTGGCTTAATCTTCATCAATCAATCTTGTAACCTCAGTATAGCTGTCAGTTCAACAGTGTACTCCTGAAGATGTCACTTAGCTGACGAAACGTCGAACAATAAAAATGGAATGATTAAGTGATCTAGTGTTTCTTCACACTCCAGATGGAAGAAGAAATTCGCTTAGACTTAGAAATATCCAAAAGAAAATTAATAATAGTCGCAATTCTATTGTGTTTAATGAACAGAGAAAGGTACCCAGGGACACCTAACCGCTGCCCAGATGGGAATATCGTATATCTGTGGCTACCACTCAAGCAGAGGATCCCTTCTCCACACGGGAGACATCTCCCGTCACGCAGGGTGCAGTCGCACCTCCACAGATCTCCAGTATCAGCTCTTGATACTGGTAATGGCTCAAAAGGGCCACCACTTACGGGCTATTCATGCCCGTGCCACCTTTTGGGTGGCTTAATCTTTATCAATCAATCAAGCAGAGGAAGAGTAGGAATACCACGCCCTAAGTCGTGTAAACTGTATACCACGCTACCTGTGGGTGTAATATTTCCTTCATGTCTATGTAACATACAGGCGCTATGCCTCCCACGTCAGAGGACAGGCGTTCGCGGCTCCTAGTGCCCATTAATGCATGTAATGCTACACCCACGGTAATGTGGCATACATGATAGATATAGATAGATAAATTGACAGGTTAGGTTAGGTTAGGTTAGGTTAGGTTAGGTTAGGTTAGGTTAGGTGTGTGTTATACGTTGTGCAAATAATACCTCATAACTGTGGAATACTAATATCAAAAACCACTTATCATGCGTGATAAGTGCACTTATCATGCGTGATAAGTGCACTTATCATGCACTTATGAATTTTCCGTCCTCTTGAATAAATTAACAGTTGGTCTGTGGAATGTACAGCAACAGGAAGGGAGATGGAGGCACTCAACCAGTCATAGCAGTTACGCAATGATTATACCACTTTCCTGTGTCTAACACAGTCGTTTCAGGCGGACTTAAATGACTCATTCGTTATCCCTGGCTTCACGCGCGTACACGAACGATACGCATGGAGAACAATAGGTGGATACACGAAACTTGGAAAGTTTAGACGTTTCGTGATTCGATAAGATTCACCTCTTCATCAATTCCTCCATATGCAGGCGGTAAGTCTTAGTGACGGGGCTGAAGATATGATGATCAAATCGATAAGATCACACACGACTTGATAATGATCCAAGACGGACCGAAACGACGTCGTTTCTCCATCTTAAGATGGGTGGTTTGGTCATCAGACAACCCGTCCTCACACTTGGCTGTTTAAAGCAGCGGCCGTCCTCCGCAGACGTTTTCAATAATTAAGATATTAATTTATTTATTAAATAATTTAATATGTATTACATAATTTAACACAATATTAACATATTGTGTTAAAACATTGGTTTGTTCTCAAATATATATTAACATTATTATACAAATTCTATGTATAGTTATGCGTAGGTTAGGTTAGGTTAGGTTAGGTTAGGTTAGGTTAGGTTAGGTTAGGTTAGGTGTTTGGGTACTGTTGGCGATTATTTGTATTTGTAGTACGTGGGTGAAGCATTTACAGCGTTGTGGTTCGAACAGAATTCGTCAGTGAAGGACTTGTTCCGGAAGTGTTCGGGCGCCATCAGTTGTGACAGCCCGTCCTCCAAACAAAGATCCAACAGTGATTCCATGCACCCGCCAAACCCCCTGTTTATGAATGAAAAGCGGTTTACACACGACTCACAACTGCTGACGTTCGAACATATCCGGAACAAGTGCTTCACTGACGAATTTTGTTCGAATCGCAACGCTATAAATGCTTCACCCACGTACTACAAATACAAATAATCGCCAACAGAACCTAAACACCTAACCTATCCTATGCCTATCCTATGCCTATATATACACAATATGCCAATATATTATAATATTAATTTATACTTGAGAAAATTCCCGTTTTGAATGAACAGCATGTTAAAATTTATGAATGCGTCTGTGGGGTCGACCGCTGAATGTAATGGACTTGAGTCGAGGACGGGTTGGTTGTGAGTCGTGTGTAAACCACTTTTCATTCATAAACATGGGGTTTGGCAGCTGGATTAACGAGCTTGGATCTTTGTATGCGAGGACGAGCTGCATCATACCCCCATTATACCGTCTCCCTCAGCGGTTATTGGACGTGTGAAGGGCGCTACAAGCAGTCTCAGTAACTTGTTATCACAACATTTTGTAATGTTTACTTTTTGTTACAAGAACAGTGTATTTGCTTGGTCTTGGACATGCCCAACTACCAGGTGTATGGATACCCGCGGGTAGTTGGGTATACAGCAGGTATACCTGTTGTATACCCAGTCACATATTTGTTATACATATTTGAGAATGCTGTGGATGCTTGGGAAAAAAAATACTTACGGATGAATATATATTCTTAGGTAATTGATAACACTAACGAATGTTAACAATCTAACATTCATCATTGGTACATTCACATGATTGATGAAGGTTAAGCCACCCAAGTAGTGGCACGGGCATGAATAGCCCGTAAGTGGTATATTTTTTTAGAGTGAATTGTTCACTCGAATTGTTCACAGTTCCGGAATTGTTCAGACGTCATCAGTTGTTAGTCGTATGAAACCGCTTTTCATTCATAAACAGGGGGTTTGGCGGCTGGATTAACGAGCTTGAATCTTTGTATGTGAGAACGGGCTGAGCGGATAGTGCTCGGGAGTCGCTTTCCTAAGGACACGGCTTCGATTCTTGTCCGAGGCAGAAGTAGATCGGCAGAGCTTTTTTTTTTATACCTGATGTCTCTTTTCACCTAGCAGTAAATAGGTACCTGAGAGTTAGTTACTACGGACAACATCCAGGGTATGTATGTGTGAGAGAGAGAGAGTGTGTGTGTAGTGTTCAAGAGAGAACACGACAAACACCTCTAAAGAATACGTGATCAACCAGGCTGTAGTTCATACGTTACGTCAGGCTGCGAGCAGCTGCGTCCAACAGCCTGGTTGACCAGGCGACCAATTGGAAGGCCTGTTCGGAGACCGTGCCGCGGGCACTTTGATCCCGAAACCTTTACAAGGTAGAAGTAGATAAGGTAGTACATGAAATAGAGAAAAATAGGTTGGGACTCAGTACATTAGACAACCGACGGTTAGAAAGGCGGGAATCAAGAGCTAATAGCTCGATTCTGCAGGTCCATATAGAGTCAATACAAATAGTAAACGCACACATTTTTAGCTTCCTCCTGGGAAACCTCAACCACTTGGGCAGGACGGTAGAGCAACAGTCTCGCTTCATACAGGTCGGCGTTCAATCCCCGACCGTCTACAAGTGATTGGGCACCATTCCTTCCCCTCCCCCGTCCCATCAACAATCCTTATCCTGACCCCTTCCCAGTTCTATTTAGTCCTAATGGTTTGGCGCTTTCCCCTGATAGTTCCCCCTTCCTCCTGGGAATTCTTCTAACCTAATGACCCCACAGCTTCAAAAGCATCGTGTCTGAAACTCGATCATCATTTTCTCTCTTTGCAGACGAGCCGAGTGAGCTGATTGGCTGCCACTACCATGACGTCACTACGGACTCAGCCGGGGTCACTTGTTCTCCCGGGGTCACGTCTGGTCAACTCAAACAAACCTATCACATTGAGGTAATTGTGTTGTCTAGTTTGATCCAATTTGTCATCAATGTTATTTATTCTCGTGCAATATGATTATTAGTTATTTATTTTGTATTTATATGGCTTAAAATTAGCCATCATACAACTTCCTTGATATCGTAATGTCAGTATTACATGCTTCTTGATTAATTAATAACTGGCTTGAACCACTCTGTGATTTATAATTATTCTAATTATCTCATTCGTAAATCTACAAAGATCAAGAGTAACTATTTCTTTCTGTTAGCTAGATATAAGAGAGTGTACATCAGGGATGTTAATGCTCATGTAGGCATACCAGGGAATGATAACTAAATCATCGACACACATTTTTTTATTTTTTCAAGAACACATGAAGATAAAAAGGAAATAAATATGACGGATTTTTGGAATTGTTCACTAATGACAAATTTAGAAAATACATTCGGTTATATTTAATTGCATTGATACAAGGTTGAGATAAAAATATGTTACAAAATTCAGCTTTTCATACTTAGTATATTTTAAAGTTTTTATCAATACACATCTATGTGTATTGGTGTGTATGAGGCAGAAACAAATGGGCAGAGTTTCTTTCACCCTGATGTATCTGTTCATCTAGCAGTAAATAGGTACCTGGGAGTTAGACGGCTGCTACGGACTGCTTCCTGGGGATTATTGTATGTTAGAAATATATGTTGTAGACATAATAGTAGTAATAGTAGGCATCCATCAGTCTCAGGAGACTATGGAGTTGCGCTCTGGTTGTCGGTCTGGAGTGGCCTCACTAGGGCGCAAAGCCAGGGTAAGGTTGATGATTGGTAAGGTAGACATAATAGAGGAAAAATAAATTGGTTAGAAAGGCGTGGTCCAAGAGCTAATAGCTCGATTCTGCAGATACAAATAGTAAACACACATTATATGATTCCTGGAGCTCAGGAATCTATACAGCAGTAGATTGACTGTTGAGAGGTGGGATCTAAGAGCCAAAGCTCAACCCCCGCAAGCACAACTAGGTGAGTACATACGCATGAACGCTCAAGGGTGAATGAAGAGGATGTATCCGGGGCATCATACATTACACCCCAGAGACCATGAGTAACAAATGCTAGACACAACAGACAGCTAATCACAGGTTCTACAGCCGCTACAGCTCATTAACAGCGTGTATTGCACGCACCACTAACCCCCCTCCCCACACACACACACACACACACACACACACACACACACACACACACACACACAGGAATCTGTGTGTGTGTGTGTTTTTCAGGAATTCAGGAATCTGTACACCTGTTGATTGACGGTTGAGAGGCGGGACCAAAGAGCCAGAGCTCAACCCCCGCAAACACAACTAGGTGAGTACAACTAGGTGAGTACACACACACACACACACACACACACACACACACACACACACACACACACACACACACACACACACACACACACACACACACACACACACACACACGCGCATTACAGGCTGCGCGGGAAGGGCAATAGCAGATAGCGCTCCACTATCCACTATCGATAAATTTAACCTATAGGTAAATTTACCCTATATTGATAGGGTCAATTTAACAAGAAATACAGGTGGGTACAAATGTCCGATAAATCAACCTCGAGACCCATACCTCTATGTAATGCTTCCGTACGAGTGTGTGTGTGTGTGTGTGTGTACGCAGACACCATAACAACATGTTGAGATAGGAAACACACGGATAAGCCCGCGTGGTCAAAAAATATCGAAGACGATCATTTAGAGAGCGTCCATATCAACGGGGCTGTTCATTGAACAAACGCTTAAGCTTAAAAATTGACGCAATGATGGATAGCGTCGAGAGTGCGGAGCATTGTGGGGAACAGCGGTGTCAAAAGGTCAACCAATCATCTTTCATAACTAATTCTTCAAGAATTAGCCTGAGATGAGCTGAGTTACTCGTGCCTTTTCTTAAATCTCTACAAGGAAGAATGGAATATACTATTATATTTTTTACATATTATATATATATATATATATATATATATATATATATATATATATAAGGTAAAGGCACCCTTAACCCGCCTCCTCTTTATTTTCCCTCTCAACTCTCCCATTTTCCCCCATCTATTCTCCCCCCCCTTCACCCATCCCCACCCCCTCTCAACCGAGAACAGATATTTTCCTTTAAATATGCGGGAAAAATCACATTGACAAATTAAAGAATGCTAAAATGCGTTTTCGACCTACGGGTTGCTACAGGTGTCATAGTGCCAGGGATCACTAGTTACAGGTCTGGCAGGTGTGGCAGGGAACACTAACCACAGGTGTGGCAGGGAACACTAACCACAGGTGTGGCAGGGATCACTAACCACAGGTGTGGCAGGGATCACTAACCACAGGTGTGGCAGGGTGTGACAGGGATCACTAACCACAGGTGTGGCAGAGACCACTAACCACAGGTGTGGCAGGGACCACTAACCACAGGTGTGGCAGGGACCACTAACCACAGGTGTGGCAGGGACCACTAACCACAGGTGTGGCAGGGACCACTAACCACAGGTGTGGCAGGGACCACTAACCACAGGTGTGGCAGGGACCACTAACCACAGGTGTGGCAGGGACCACTAACCACAGGTGTGGCAGGGATCACTAACCACAGGTGTTGCAGGGATCAATAACCACAGGTGTGGCAGGGACCACTAACCACAGGTGTGGCAGGAACCACTAACCACAGGTGTGGCAGGGACTACTAACCACAGGTGTGTCAGGGATCACTAACCACAGGTGTGGCAGGGAACACTAACCACAGGTGTGGCAGGGAACACTAACCACAGGTGTGGCAGGTGTGCCAGGGACCACTAACCACAGGTGTGGCAGGTGTGCCAGGGAACACTAACCACAGGTGTGGCAGGTGTGCCAGGGACCACTAACCACAGGTGTGGCAGGGACCACTAACCACAGGTGTGGCAGGGATCACTAACCACAGGTGTTGCAGGGATCAATAACCACAGGTGTGGCAGGGACCACTAACCACAGGTGTGGCAGGAACCACTAACCACAGGTGTGGCAGGGACCACTAACCACAGGTGTGGCAGGGATAAATAACCACAGGTGTGGCAGGGATCACTAACCACAGGTGTGGCAGGGAACACTAACCACAGGTGTGGCAGGTGTGCCAGGGACCACTAACCACAGGTGTGGCAGGTGTGCCAGGGACCACTAACCACAGGTGTGGCAGGTGTGCCAGGGAACACTAACCACAGGTGTGGCAGGTGTGCCAGGGACCACTAACCACAGGTGTGGGAGGGATCACTAACCACAGGTGTGCCAGGGACCACTAACCACAGGTGTGGCAGGGACCACTAACCACAGGTGTGGCAGGGACCACTAACCACAGGTGTGCCAGGGACCACTAACCACAGGTGTGGGAGGGATCACTAACCACAGGTGTGGCAGGGACCACTAACCACAGGTGTGGCAGGGACCACTAACCACAGGTGTGGCAGGGACCACTAACCACAGGTGTGGCAGGGACCACTAACCACAGGTGTGGCAGGGACCACTAACCACAGGTGTGGCAGGGATCACTAACCACAGGTGTGCCAGGGACCACTAACCACAGGTGTGGCAGGGACCACTAACCACAGGTGTGGCAGGGACCACTAACCACAGGTGTTGCAGGTGCGGGAAGGGTCGACAGTGGTGGCAGAATACAACAACACAGAGCCCAAGTTCAACATCACCTCCCTGGCGCCAGGCAGAGACTACATGTTGTCAGTGTTCACCAGTCACGTCAAGGCTCGCGGCCACCCCACCACCTTGATCATGAAGACCCACACCCCCAAGGCCGAGCAGGTCGCCCCAGAGAGAGTCTCCGTCAACTGTGAGTGTGTGGTGGTGGTGGTGTGTGTGTGTGTGTGTGTGTGTGTGTGTGTGTGTGTGTGTGTGTGTGTGTGTGTGTGTGTGTGTTTGTAAGTGTGTATGTGTGTGTGTGTGTGTGTGTGTGTGTGTGTGTGTGTGTGTGTGTGTGTGTGTGTGTGTGTGTGTGTGTGTGTGTGTGTGTGTGTTTGTAAGTGTGTGTGTGTGTGTGTGTGTGTGTGTGTGTGTGTGTGTGTGTGTGTGTGTGTGTGTGTGTGTGTGTGTTGAGCTTGCATTGGTTAAGGGTTTGTTAAACCTGTTCTCTTTCCTCGCTGTCGGATTAATTCAGTCACCTACAACCCTCTTTGTTGTTTAAGATTCGCTACTTGGAACAAAAAGTTCCAAGTAGCACGGACTATGGTGAGCCCGTAGTTCACACATCCTGGTTTCATTGATCTCCAGTAACCCAATTCCACTTGGCTACCAGTTCATTAAAGTGGTACTGTGCTACCAGACTATGGTACTATGGTATCCTTCCTTGGATAATTGCTTACTTGTGTATTTTTTACTCTATAGTTTTCCCCCTTGCTGGAGCCTACTCACGCATTGGAGCTATTTTTATTTATTCAAATATAATTTGGTTATATTTACGATTTGGCTTTATTTAGGTAAATAGGAAGTATGTATGTGTGAGATCATTTTATTGCCATGGTATTTAGCGTGTTGTATTATGGGAAAGAGTTTTAACTCGTTTTATATGTTTATTTGAACGTTCAATTATTTACTAATTTATAATCTTATCAATACTTCTCTGTGCTTGTTTTAAATTTAAATTTTATTTATAATGATGAAGACAAATATTATTGTTAATAGATTGTTTTTCTTAGAGAATAATAATTTATAAATGTCTTACAGAATATATATATAATATGAATATTATGTGAATATACATATTAATACAGGATATCCAAATGACAGGGATATAAACATTTAGACAGACGTTCACAGACGGAAACAGGATCACGATTGGAAGAAAAAATTATTTACAAACAAAGGATAGAGCCAAACGGGTGAATAATGAGAGGCCCCTAAGAGATAATATTTGTCTTGTCTATACACAGTAAACAATCACGGAGAGGAGCCTCCGCCCCTTACGGACGACTCTCCGGTGAAGCCTGGAGGAACCCCGGTGAGCGTGGTGGTGTCTGGGGTGGTGGTGGGCGTGGTGGTGGGCGTGGCAGTGGTGGTGGCGGGCGTGGTCACCTGTAGGGCCCGCCACGCCCAGAGGAACTCCCCGGGGAAGACCCACCAGCATCACAACGCTTCCAGAAACTCGCTTCTGGAATTGCCTCAAGGAGCATTGTACCAGTCCTACACCAGGCATCCTTCCTGTGGTGAGTCCTGTACCAGTCAGCCTTCCTGTGGTGAGTCCTGTACCAGTCAGCCTTCATGTGGTGAGTCCTGTACCAGTCAGCCTTCATGTGGTGAGTCCTATACCAGTCAGCCTTCATGTGGTGAGTCCTGTACCAGTCAGCCTTCATGTGGTGAGTCCTGTACCAGTCAGCCTTCATGTGGTGAGTCTTGTGCCAGTCAGCCTTCCTGTGGTGAGTCTTGTACCAGTCAGCCTTCCTGGTGGTGAGTCCTGTACCAGTCAGCCTTCCTGTGGTGAGTCCTGTACCAGTCAGCCTTCCTGTGGTGAGTCTTGTGCCAGTCAGCCTTCATGTGGTGAGTCCTGTACCAGTCAGCCTTCCTGTGATAAATCCTGAATAGCGATCAGCCCTATACACGGTCCTGTTAATTCTTATTTCTGAAGTAAGTCCTTAGCTGACAGTCTTTCTGTAATTCAGGTCCGAATCATAGAGGCATTAGCATACTAGGTATAGAGCTGGCAAACTTGGAACTCTATTTTATACTTAAGAGTCGATTTGCCTGAGATTAGGTATACACACCTGCAAGTCATATGATGTGCAAAGAGGAGCCAGATGTGTACAGGTGTAGGGTGTCACAGTATAGTCTTAAGAGTTTGCTTAGGTCTTAGACTAAGTTCAGGATTAATTGCTTATTGGTCAGTTTGTAGGGAGTGAAATTAAGAATTGTTGTGAAGGTGATTATTGGCCGGATGGACGCGGATTGTGAATTGTGATGATGGGTTCGTGGATTGTGGTGACGAGTTCCTGGATTGTGAAGTGTGATGATGGGTTCGTGGATTGTGGTGACGAGTTCCTGGATTGTGAAGTGTGATGATGAGTTTCTAGATTTGATTATATTCCTCGGTCATATATATATTGCTCAATGTCATTTATGTTTGGGGTTTGCAACACCTGACAGATGATGAGTAGTGTGATCATCATGGGTTTGATGAGACGATCAACCCATAACTGGGAACACGTCAATCATGACAGGTTTGGAAGACGATAGGAGATTGCATAAAGATTATGAAGAATGAAAAAATCACTTCATTAATTAGTTCAGTTTTTTAATAATTTACACACAAAGGGGGCGGGGGAGACACTGTTTACTTAGAGTGTTTGCGTCTTAATACCTTATGCACATCTTCTCCTGGAAGAAACGTTTAACGGTACTCTTTTTCTCTGTCTCTATCTCCATTTCTCTCTTCTCTTCATATCTGTCTTCTGTGTCTTCTCTCTCTTCTGTTTCTTCTCTCTCTTATGTTTCTTCTCTCTCTTATGTTTCTTCTCTCTCTTATGTTTCTTCTCTCTCTTATGTTTCTTCTCTCTCTCTCTCTCTTTCCTCTCTCTCTCTCTCTCTCTCTCTCTCTCTCTCTCTCTCTCTCTCTCTCTCTCTCTCTCTCTCTCTCTCTCTCTCTCTCTCTCTCTCTCTCTCTCTCTCTCTGACATACACACACACACCATGGAGCTTACAGCTGCAAAATACACTAACTGTCTCTGAATTATCTTTCAGAGCTGTTGACAACGTTCTCCCCAGGACCCGTGGTTGTGACACAGGTAACTTCCGGGCGGTCTTCCAAGCGCTCGTCTCCACTTTTCCGAAAATCCTCCACCCGAAGCGCCCCTGGGGGCCCCTCCCCCAGGGGCATGCGGCCCCGAAGCTCCTCGTGCCGCGGGGGTCCAGTCCACGTGTTGGAGGTGGAGGCCGACGACATCACCACCCCGAGAGTGGAGATCCAGTCGCCCTCCAGGCTGTCGAGGCTAAGCTTGAGGAGCGAAGCCTTCAGACTCCGAGACTCTCCCTCGCCTTTATCGCTGCAGTGTGAGGCCTTGCAGCAGGCGGAGTCTCAAGCTGAACTGCACCTGGTGGCCCAGGGTGAGGCTCAGGGTGAAGCTCAGTCTGCATCTCGCGTTCATCTCCAGTCATTCTCAGCATCCCATCTGCGTCCTTCATCCCAGCAGCGCGTCTCACCTCAGCCTTATGATGCCGTGATGCTGCAGCATCTTCATCCCCAGGTTCACACTATCCCTCACACGGTGCCGCAGATCACACTCACGTCACAAGCTCACACGGCGTCTCACCCTGATCTAGCCTCCTCCCAGCCTCTCCCTGAAGACATGCCTCATACTCAGTTGCATCCCTCCATCTTGAAACGGAAGTACAGCACGGCGTCACTCCGTGGTGACTGCCCTGGTCGGTCTTCCCCCGTGTCCCACACCGGCACGCCCCCACACACTCCGTGCACACTACACACTACAACCCTCCCACGTAACCTGCATCACACTCCCACTCTCCCACACAAAGTTATACAGCCACTAGCAGCAGCAGCACCCACACCACCACACACAGCCACACTAACACACACAGCCACACCACCACACACAACCACACTCTCTCACACAGCCACACCACCACACACAGCCACACTACCACACACAGCCACACATCCTCATCCCAGTACACATCAACATACCGTTTCACTCCCTCACACGACTACACCGCCTTACACAGGTCCAGCCCCTTACACAGGTACTCTCTCCCCTTTGGTAACAGCTCAGGTTCGACCAGCAGTGCGTTCTTCGGCCTCCCAGCCGCAACCGGTTCATCCAAACCCCCATTTCTCCCAGTCCCCAGCGCAAGAACAACTGGAACCTAACCATTCCCACACAACCCCTCACCTAGAACCACCTATAATACAATGTAGTTCACCTCAAAGTGCTTCAATAAAACTTTATCCAACTTTTCGGTAGTCTGGTTGTTTATTAATCCTAACTTTGAGAAAATACGTTTTTTTGCAACGAAGCAGAAGGAATGATGATTGGCTGGTGTTTGCAGCTCTCTTCTACGGTTATTTGCCATTAATTCTCAAGTTGCAAAACATCTAATGTGCGTAAATATGTACTAAATCAGGAGAAATCTGTACTCTCATGATACTTATTAATGTAACAGGAAGGAAGGTAGAAATTACACAGCAATACATAATGATTTGTAATGCACAGTATGAGAGAGAGAGAGACTAGTTTTGTAATGCACAGTATGAGAGAGAGAGAGACTAGTTTAAGAATATAAACTTCACCGTTAGCAGGCACCATGTGGTCTATTTAATAGACTACACAAATTAGTTAATAGACTACATAAATTAGTTAATAGATTACACAAACCACTACCTTACAATACACGCTCAGGATGTGTTCGTCTGAGTTACAATCCATCATCCTCGTGTTATGCTGGTGCAAGATGCGACCAGTCCCAGCACGCATTTCTTAATAACGAATTATTTAACGATGAAACGACATATTCTCACTTATAGATTAATATTAATGACTAATATAAGTTTGTGCAAAGTTATGCTTACATTATGTGTTTTGGTTCTGTTGGCAATGATTAAAATTGGAACGCGTGAGTGAAGCGTTAAGTGAGCAGAGATTCGAACACAGGTAGAGCCAATTAAGCGCTTTAATAAAAGCTCCAAAGTATTGAGCCCTATTTAGAGAGCTTTTTTGTTCATAATCAAGGAGGTTGGGCGTCGGAATTTTTAGTTTTTACAAAATATTTTACAAAATATTTTACAAAATATTCATTATAAACTGAATCACACGAACCTCGTGGCGAGACTTGTGTTGAAACACGTTCCGAAATCCAGTCTGAAAAACGGGATTAATCACTACTACTATTAGCTTGTTGTGTTTTAATTTTCAACAGACAGTCCTCAAACATCTGGCAGATGCTCTTTAAGGCCACCAACTCGTCTAGTCTGTTCATGGACTAAAATAATTTTACATTCACAACTGATATCGATCGAATTTTTCTTGAACAATGTTCGTTGACCTCCCTGTCTATGAATTACATTTCTCTAAATGCTTCACTCAAGGGACTTCAAAGGCCAAATACATCCCAATGCAGCCAAACGTTTCGTTATACACAGATTTAAAATATTATTAATATTAATTTATTTTCGAGCAAATAGTTGTTGTTATTAAATAATACATTAGTGTTGTTGAAAGTTTCTTTGAGAGTGGAGAGCAGCTCAAACGACCTCAGAATGAGTCGTTGGAGGTCGGGCGAAGCTCAGACGAGCACAGAGTGAGGTATGAACCGTTTGGCTCGGCCACAGCTTGGCCAAGCATGGCCCGAGGGAGTGCGAGCTGTGTTGATACGGGTTCAGCCTCAGGAAGCACTCGGGAAGTGAAGAAACAGCCCACACGGCTTCTCCCTCCAAGCTCCGTGTTGACCATTAAACGTCATTACTGCAGTTAAGGTAACAAGCAGACTTTCTTTTAATACTTGTGACGTAAAACTCTGAGGGTCATAAAGCAATTATAAAGGATAGTTTTACGTCAATTTCTTCAGTGGGTCTTTAAGATGGTAGTTTCTCAGAAGCCTAATTTTCTGGCCAAATAGATCAAAGAAAAAAACG
The DNA here is from genome assembly GCF_040958095.1 of Procambarus clarkii. Lineage (NCBI taxonomy): Eukaryota > Metazoa > Arthropoda > Malacostraca > Decapoda > Cambaridae > Procambarus > Procambarus clarkii. The sequence continues at coordinate 43,732,337 of NC_091183.1, read as the reverse complement.
AGCTGACGGAGAGGTAGTTAGTGTTCTGAAGCACTTTACTTTGTACAGTTGAGTCGTTACTCAAGTAGGTTAGGATTACCTGTTCCGAAACACTAGTGTAGGCTACTAGGAGTGGTAGCTAGCAGTATACATGCGTGTTGTGTAGGCTACCAGGACTAGTGACTAGCAGTGTACATGCTTGGGACTTAATTTTATTTTCCTTTTTAATATGAACATATGAATTCAAATCAAAAAACTTTCTATAACCTTATAGCGTAGTTAGAGACGTACAAACCCAAACAACCCCCCTAACGTATCGACTCCGATGCGGAGGAAACGTGAATCATTGGAAATCGATACTTTTGTGCTTAATAGGTTGCATTTATAACGTTTGTATGATGAGTTTTAAAGGGTAATGTACTTAACGCTGTCCACACACACCGTTTGGCTTAGAGTAGTACAGTCGTTACATCAAACCTGTTGATGGATATGGATAAGGCAGGTGGATGAGGGGCTGCCAGAGATTATCTCCTAGGTGATTGGTGGACGAGGGGTTGCCAGTGATTGTCTCCCAGGTGATTGGTGGACGAGGGGCTGCCAGTGATTTTCTCCTAGGTGATTGGTGGACGAGGAGCTGCCAGTGATTGTCTCCCAGGTGATTGGTGGACGAGGGGCTGCCAGTGATTGTCTCCCAGGTGATTGGTGGACGAGGGGCTGCCAGTGATTATCTCCCCTATCGTTAGAACAACTAACACGTCGTATTTTTTAACGGAATCGACCAATCCCTTAAAACGGACACGTATTTGTAAAAAGTTGAAGTAATATTACCTCTTTTTTAAGGGTCGGCCTCTATAGATTAGGTAAGTCGCAACTTTCCGGTTAGGCCAAACCGTCGTTATTTGTTACGTAATGGCACATCTGGAGACCGTTCAGGATTTGGAGCCCCAGCACACCAACTTGTCCTACATAGTACGTATAGCAACTATTTGCTCAAACGTACAAAAATGGACTGTTAGATCGCGATATTTTTCTTATCACTTTTTGGTATTATTACAGTTGTCCAAATGGCCTACCTAAACAAATATAAAGGTTAAAAGCTGAACCTAACCTGTCCAAGGAGTAAATAAGCCATTATAGGCCTATAGTTCGTGCATCTTCGACCATATATATACATATATATATAAATATATATATATATATATATATATATATATATATATATATATATATATATATATAATATATATAATATATATAATATATATATATAATATATATAATATATATATATATATAATATATATATAATATATAATATATATATATATATATATATATATATATATATATATATATATATATATATATATATATATATATTAGTAAATATATGCTATACTGGGCATAGTATTCTTGTGCCCTCGACAAAATTATTATTACACAAGTAAACACTATTGGCTATAACTGTCCATTTGTGTACGTTCAATGTTATTGTTGTTAAAGATTCGCTACCTGGGAACAAAAAGTTCCAAGTAGCACGGGCTATGGTGAGCCCGTAGTGACTTGTACGTTCAATCAAGGAACTGCAGATAGTGCTATTACTTTAAGTAGCTGGGTTACATGCACTCCAACGCAACATTATGCAACGAGACTTTGAAATAATTTTCAACTTTTTCAACTCTTATGCATTTTCTTGTGCGTGATTTACAACCAGTTCACAATTATCAGCCGATTATCAGTGATACAAGCGTACAGTATGTATGTGTGTGTGTGTTTGGGTTGTGTGTGAAAAGTATACATATCTCTATGTTGATTTAAATAAAATATACTTTTGTTTTGTTTATTTATAAACAAAAAAATCTAGTCTTCGTGAGTGGTCTATGAGTCTTTTTTTTTTTTATCTCGTAGAGCCACACAGCCATCACAGCTTGGCTGATCCAATACCTCGAGAAGAAAGAGCATATTCCCAGTACATTTATGTCTAGTAAATACCATACAGTTTGCACGCTTACATGCGGGGCGTATAAATATAGATATAATTGGTGTGTGAATTTGGGGAAATACACCCTCGCTCTGAGCCTAGTGTGAGAACTGGATAATACACCCAGAGCCTGTGCCCACTGTGAACACTGAACAATACACCCATGGCCTCAGCCCACAGTAAACACTGAACAATACACCCATGGCCTGTGCCCACTGTTAACACTGAACAATACACCCATGGCCTGTGCCCACTGTTAACACTGAACAATACACCCATGGCCTGTGCCCACTGTTAACACTGAACAATACACCCATGGCCTGTGCCCACTGTTAACACTGAACAATACACCCATGGCCTGAGCCCACTGTTAACACTGAACAATACACCCATGGCCTGAGCCCACTGTTAACACTGAACAATACACCCAGGGCCTGAGCCCACTGTTAACACTGAACAATACACCCATGGCCTGAGCCCACTGTGAACACTGAACAATACACCCAGGGCCTGTACTTAGTGTGGGAAGTCTTTTGGTTCGTGCAACAGATATAACAATTTACTATTTCCTTTGGAAGTCGTGTCTGTCGTTTGTCATGTAAAGGAACTAATTACTTGCCTATGCTAATGTAATCACTTGATTCTCTAGGAAACCTAAATACATGTGTATTGTATTCCTTTAATTTTCTTCAATGTGGATCGACACGGATCATGTCTATACAGAACAAACAATATATGTTTTGGTGAACATTTTGCTTCAAAACTAATAGATTTCTCTTGTATTTTTTCCTCATTTAATGGTGAGTTTATTGGATGTTGTAGTTGTGGATAAAGGGTTTAGTTAAACTAGTTTTCGAAAGTTTATCTGTAAAGTTGTGTGCACTCTTGAGCCTTGTGAACGTTAAGGCAACGGATGTGTGGTATTTGGTATACCGGGAACAGTTCCAAGCTGAACAATATTGAAATATTTTAATTTCATGATAATTCGTCGCAACATGTTCAGAGTAAGTGATGTTTAGTTACATTATGAGATTTATTCTGCAGGTGTTTGAGTGTGCATAAAAGCAGGTGTTTATGCATAATGATTATGTTCCTTTAGTTCATTCAGTTTTACCCACCACTGTTATGCTAAAGGAAAGCTCTCTAACTGTGCCCTTCTTTTTCCACTCGGTCAAGCTCCCTATGTATTTTATACGTCTCTATCATGTCTCCCCCGTCCCTCTACTCTTTTTCTAGCGTTATTAGGTGTAATTCCTTCAGTCTCTCTTCATACCCACCCCTCACAATTCTGGGACGAGCCTCGTTACAAACTTCTGAACATTTTCGAGTTTCCTTATGTGTTTTGTTAAAGGGGCTCCAGTATGGGGCGGCATGATTTATATCTGGTCTCACGTAGGTGGTGTACAGCGTTCCTAAGGTCTCCTTATTTAGGTTCCTGAATGATGTTTTGACTTTTGATGTATGAGCGTATATATTCACCTAGTTGTATTTACCTGGTTGTGCTTGTGGGGGGGTTGAGCTCTGGTTCTTTGGGAACGCCTCTCAACTGTCAATCAGTCAACTGTTTTTTTATTTGTTTTTTTACACACACACACACACACACACACACACACACACACACACACACACACACACACACACATCAGAAAGAAGCCCGTAGCAGCTGTCTAACTCCCAGGGACCTATTTACAGGTAGGTGAACAGGCCATCAGGGTAAAAGAAACTCTGCCCATTTGTTTCCGCCTCCGCCGCGATCGATCCCTGGACCCTAGGACTAAGAATCCCGAGCATTGTGCACTGAGCCGTCACGCCACTGTGTTTGTGTCTGTGTGTCTGTGTGTGTATTCACCTAGTTGTGTTTGCGGGGGTTGAGCTTTGGCTCTTTGGTCAAGCCAAAGCTGTGTAAGTGTGTGATGTATATGCGTGTGAGTGCACGCATGCGTGTGCTCACGCTGGGACACGTTCGTGTCGTGTACAGGGCTTGGAGTCAACACGAAGGAATTCATGCCTCGGGGGCGACCACCCACAAGCCCCCCACGACCCCTAACTACTGACGAGTTTGTTTGTGCGTCGCTCACGGTAAACGATGGCCGGGAGCGGACCGCATATTCTCAGCAAAGTCAACAACCCACACGCCAAGATCGCCAACTTCCTCCTCCTCCTCCCCCTTTACCCCCTAACCTCCTCCCCCCCTCATCCCCTTCCCCTAGCCCATCCTCCATAACCCCCCCTACCACCAACCCCCCCCCCATCCACACCAATAACCACTCCAACCCCCCCCCCCCCCAGGAAACCTCACAACCTGAAGCTTAACTCAGTTGTCCCCAAGACACCGGACTGTCAACAAGGGACACGTCATAGAAAACGGGTCGTGCGGAAAATTTACTGAATGCCCCTTTTAGGTAATGTTACATAAAGATGTGTTTGTTCCCGAGGCTCTGAGAGGCCCAGGAGGGAGAGGGAGAGGGAGGACTGTGATATAATTTTCTTTGTGACAACACGGTGAAGAGCAACAGATAAATTTTTCGATACGTTAACCGAGACGCCAAAATTCTGATTGTTGAACGACGGAAACCATTCACCGTAATAGTTTTTGTGTCAATGATTGTGGTAAATGATTGTTGCAGAGGAGATAATCCCTCGTGCAGTGACGTCTCAACTCTTCCACGCCTCCGCATTCAAATGACAAATCAGAATAAACATGAGCACGACATTCAAAATACTGTTGTAGTATTTTGATATACACGACGTGCAAAAAATTTAAGTTTTTAAATGGGAGGAAGAGGAACAAGGGAGACACTGGTGGACTTTTAATTGCCCGAAGGAGTTACAGGTATGTTATAGAAAACTCTTTTTTTTTTTAGTGTTATATAAAAGTACCTTAATGAACTAGAAATTAAGGATTGGAGGCAGACTCGCAGGGAGGCGGGACCCAAGAGATAGAGCTCATCCCTTGTGAAGCACAGATAAGAGTACATTGCACCAGTACGTTGGTACACTGGTACATTGTACATTGCCTTAACACATAGTGTACCTTGCCATCATTGTTCACAAGAACCATTCCTCACTTTCTCTGTCACAACGTACAAAATACAGGGTGCTAAACTAACCAGTAACGTACATACCCAAGGAACCCCTCTAACCTAACCTCCTGTCAGGAGGCCTGGTCGACGACCGGGCCGCGGGGACACTAAGCCCCGGAAGCACCTCAAGGTAGGTAGCCCAGTTCACAGAAAACGCGAATATTTGTGAGCCTTTTGCTTTTTCATAGTTTTGTAATTGATTTGTGTGCGAAATGAGACGCATTAGATGAGAGGACAGTGTTGCTTTCTCACAAGAATCAACATCTTGCAGCTCACTCGTCTTTGTGACAGATGGTCCTGTCACCAGGCGGTCATGTGACAGTCATGTGACACAGTTCCTGGGATAAACAGCTTTGATCAATCTCATGACCAAAGCTGTTTGATCATGAACAAGTTGTTTCATCTATTACTATCTCAATTCTTCTCTTTTATCCATCTCTCTCTCTCTCTCTCTCTCTCTCTCTCTCTCTCTCTCTCTCTCTCTCTCTGTCTCCCTCACCCACATACACCATATTAACAAGGCAGGATATAAACAATGGCGTGCTTCCTTGATTACCTCTATGGCCTTCCTGAAAGATATTAAGAGTTGATTACTTGTTTAAAAGAACCTTCAAGTAAGACAAGACTAAGGATTATGTTTGTCCAACTTCCCAAAAATGTCAAAGATTATATGCAGATTCCAAAGTTTCATCGTCTTTTCCTAATATTACAGAATTTAGATATTGATGTGCAAAATAAAAAAAAAAATTTTGGCACATTCCCCTTCTGTGGACTTTCAGCACTGAAATGGTGCAATGTTTTGGGGTAAACCCGGGCACTGCCGGGTTTACCACAATCGAAGTGAGCCAGGGAGCCGGTCGGCCGAGCGGACAGCACGCTGTACTTGTGATCCTGTGGTCCCGGGTTCGATCCCGGGCGCCGGCGAGAAACAATGGGCAGAGTTTCTTTCATCCTATGCCCCTGTTATCTAGCGGTAAAATGGGTACCTGGGTGTTAGTCAGCTGTCACGGGCTGCTTCCTGGGGGTGGAGGCCTAGTCGAGGACCGGGCCGCGGGGACACTAAAGCTCCGAAATCATCTCAAGATAACCTCAAGATCGTAAATCTTTTTCGGTAATTTGTTTACGAAAATTTTACACCTCTTAACTAGTAAAATTTACGGAAATATCTACTTTCTATCTGAGTACAAACACTATATTTATACCCACCTCATTGTGGCTTTTTGAGTATAAATACAACACATGCATGTTCCCTTGCCATTGCCAGAGTGTAAACATTACATATGTACCTTGTTCATGTATTGTAATATGAAGATATTAAAAAAAAATCAGTAATTCAAATGATGATTATGACAGCGTTTGGGTTAAAAATAACCATATATTAACTATCAATAAAGTTAATTATGATAATTGCTGTTTTAAGCAAATGGGCTTTTATTAGTTATTTAATTAATTGGAAATGTCTGTAAATCATTTTCGTCCAGTTAATTAACGTTAGTAGTGAGGGAAAAACTACCTTAAATATGTGTTTTAATTTCACACTTAATTATGTCGATTTATTTTTGGTGAGTGAAATTTTAGTTTTTTGTGTGTTTTATGTGTTTATGTTTTGTGTGTTGTGTTTGTACTCATAACACAATGTTTATTTACCTAATTATAATATTGTAATCCATCATATTATTCTGAGTGTATCGCTGTCTATTTCCTTGTCAGAATTTGTCTGTCACTTCTCTCTGGGTCATGCTGTCTATTGTGTTGTTTATTCTGATGTTTTTTACGTCTGTTTTTTTGTTTCTATCTCGATGTTAAAACTTTAATTATTAATCTCTAATTTTTTAAGCGTCTCTTGTCTCTTTAAGCGTCTCTGTATCGGGTTTAAAATCCCTGTCTTTGTTCATGTATTTGCATCTTTGTTTATGCGCTTATTTCTGTGTATTTATTTGTAATTCTGTTGAAACACCTGAACAAATCCACAAGGGCCGTGACGAGGATTCGAACCTGCGTCCGAGAGCATCCCAGACGCTGCCTTAATCGACTGCGCTACGACATGGTCAGTGTTGTAGCTCATTTGATGCATCACGCAATTGTGATTTCCATGTGAATTGAAACGCCTGTCTCACTGTCTATAAACGACTCTTGTCTGCCTATTTAAAAGTCTGTGTTTAAAAGCATTTCTGTCTCTCTGCTCCTACGCTGTCTCTCACTCCGTCCCGGTACTGACAGTGATCTTATTCCTGTCTTGATGACAGGTGGTGTCTTGGAAGGAGTCATTAGCAAGAGAATGGTGTATCTGTCTGTAGCAGAGGAGTTAATCATCTTCTCTGGACCTCCGGTTTGTGTTTTTATGAAGTTCCTGATGTCTCTTGTTAAGTCTCTTGATGAAGTACTTGCATCATATTGTATAAGTTCTAACAAGTTTTCTTGACACATCTACTTGGGGAAAAAGGAACTGCACTTATCTGTAGACACTTGTAGACACTTGTAGACACTTGTAGGCACTTGTAGACACTTGTAGACACTTGTAGACACTTATAAGTGGCTAATATTGCCAGTGGTGATTTTGTTTTTTTGTTTTTTTGAAGGAAAGCCAATTGATGTGGCAATACTGAAGGGACTTTAAGTATTAATATATATCATGCTCTAGCATCACTCTAGCATGAGTTAATACTCATGCTAGAGTGATAGCAGCGTGAGTCATGTGCAAAACCAGTTACTGTTCGACTCTTGATATGTTATCCTAGATCACGCTAATAGTTAATTGGATTTGTTAATGACTGGATTAGGCAATTCAGGTGTTCCCTGTTGTCGTATACTGATTTACCCACAATGGTCAGAATAGTGAAGAGTAGCGGTTATCCAACTGGCTACACGCGGGCCTGAGGCAGATCTCCTTGTGCCAGGTAAGTCCACGACGGGTTCACCATAGCCCGTGCTACTTGAAACGTTTTGTTCAGAGTAGCTGAATAAAAAACAACGCGGCCCAAATCTGGCACTTTGTAGAATTCAGTCTCCCGGTCTCTCCCCAAGTGGGCAAAGACGTGCTTGAGTAACATTGATGGAACATTATCGACGTTGATTGCAGACGAAGCTGCAAAACTTGCAACTAGAAAATGTAGACATTTACATGATTCAACGTTGATAACAGCTAAGGTTTTATAGCACTCTGAGGACAAACAAACCCCCACATTTCATGCTTCATAAATTACAATGCATTGTTATGCAAGGCTCTGGCCCCATGTTACCTGGTTACCTGGTTGATGGGGTTCTGGGAGTTCTTCTACTCCCCAAGCCCGGCCCGAGGCCAGGCTCGACTTGTGAGAGTTTGGTCCACCAGGCTGTTATAATCTGGTCTCCAGCCTTAAACAGAAAGACATTCTCTCTGGTCCAGATATTTATGAGTCTTTCGTTAGTTTTGAGTTTGCAATTCGGCAACAGTCGTAAAATAAACGAATGGCTCAGGTTAAGCGGTTGTCAATCATTGGCTCAGGTTAAGCGGTTGTCAATCATTGGCTCAGGTTGAGCGCTTGTCAATCAATGGCTCAGGTTGAGCGCTTGTCAATCATTGGCTCAGTTAAGCGGTTGTCAATCAATGTCTCAGGTTAAGCACTTGTCAATCAATTGTCTCAGGTTAAGCGCTTGTCAATCATTGCCTCAGGTTAAGCGCTTGTCAATCAATTGTCTCAGGTTAAGCGCTTGTCAATCATTGCCTCAGGTTAAGCGCTTGTCAATCAATTGTCTCAGGTTAAGCGCTTGTCAATCATTGCCTCAGGTTAAGCGCTTGTCAATCATTGCCTCAGGTTAAGCGCTTGTCAATCAATTGTCTCAGGTTAAGCGCTTGTCAATCATTGCCTCAGGTTAAGCGCTTGTCAATCATTGCCTCAGGTTAAGCGCTTGTCAATCATTGCCTCAGGTTAAGCGCTTGTCAACATTGAGACGCAACCTGCAGTGTCGGGTCAATGCCCCAGTGAAATATATCTAATTCAGGATCAAGTGCCAATTAACTTTACCTCTTAATTTGAGTACACAAACGACTTTGTTAAATTTACTAAATATGAAACACCGTAATTAGTAATCATGTTCTATCCAAGTAAATGCCCTCAACGATGGTTGGTCTGTGTACGTAATTTAGTAAACAACAAAATTGATAGTTTATATTTTTTCTACCTTAACGTAGAAAGGTACTTTCTACCTTTCTACCTACCTTTCTACCTTTAGGGGCCTCGTAGCCTGGTGGATAGCGCGCAGGACTCGTAATTCTGTGGCGCGGGTTCGATTCCCGCACGAGGCAGAAACAAATGGGCAATGTTTCTTTCAGCCTGAATGCCCCTGTTACCTAGCAGTAAATAGGTACCTGGGTGCTGCTATATAGGGCTGCTTCCTGGGGGTGGAGGCCTGGTCGAGGACCGGGCCGCGGGGACACTAAAGCCCCGAAATCAACTCAAGATAACCTCAAGATTAACACTAAAATTCAGTTTAAGCTCATGAGCAATAAACAATTAACACATGAATTACCAATAACACATCGTGGCTCATAGCGACTAAATTTGCATGCTTATCTTAACATACTAAGTAGGTTAGGTAAGGTCGGTGTTTTCTATGAATCTTTTTAAGGGTATCTATTATGTTAAGTATGTCACTTATGCACATATTTAATAAGTCAATATTGACTTATTAAATTTGCGAGAACGGGTTGAAATTTGCATATAAATTTAATAACTGTAACCAAAAAAACTTGGGTTGGACGGTATAGAACGACAGTCTCGCTTCTTGCAGGTCGGCGTTCAATTCCCGACCGTCCACAAGTGGTTGGGCACCATTCCTTTCCCTCCGTCCCCACGTCCCATTCCAAAGTCTTATCCTGACCCCTTCCAACTTCCTTCTCAATCCTTCTCCCCTTTCTCCTACTTTGGCCTCTCTTACGACCAAAGTAGGAATAGTAGAAATTTAAATTTTAATGGAATTAGTGAATAATGTTGTATATTACTATAAGGTAAAAACCTTTTGGCTGGTTTTTTGGTTTTCAAACAATTTAACCGACGGGCTATGCCAGAAACCGTTAAGGGGGGGGGGGTGTAAATGTGACATTAGTATGCTGTTCCATCTAGAATTCAGGCAACCCCGATCAACCTATGTCTGTTCCGTACCCCAGACCATTCCCTTTGCAAAGTTGGGTAAAGCTAACCCCCTCCCCCTCAACACACATGAAATGAGATGAAAGCGGCAACGTTTCGATCTCTCCTGGACCTTTATCATGTCAACATGATATGAATCATGGAATGGGCGAAACATCTCGCCGCATTCCTTTCTCTTCCTTGGAGGAAGAGAACTGAACTTTCACTGTATCCTTGGAGGATACAGTGGAGGTTCAGGAAAACTTATCATACAGGATACAGTACATCTCTGTAATGATATGTTACAGGAGTCCTAACAGACTCTTAACTTCCTGATTTACAGATGACAATAAAGAAAGGTAGACCTATGCGAAAGATAGAAGATAGAGAAAAAGATAGAAGATAGGGAGAAAGATAGATAGAAGATAATGCTGTTATCACGAGAAAGCGAGAAAGGAGCCGTGTAATTGATAGTATATATTAAGTTTCACTACCCTCCATATGTATAAACAGTAAATAAAAAAAATTAATTTGGTCTAAATGATTATAGATTATCTTCAACGCTCCCAACGCTTGATCAATGTTTATGGGGGGTCTGTAGCGCGGTGGTCTACGTCTTCGGCTTCCACCCGAGGATTGCCTGGCGGAACAGAGACGGTCGAGCACGTTTTGTTACACCAGATGCTTCTGTTCACCTTCATAGGCAACTATTATGGGTTCCATTCTGGAGATGGTTATCAGAAGCTGGCTTAAGGTGGGGATGGGGGGGGGACCACCCCCCTCTCAGCTATCCTTCCACCCCCCTTTCTGATATCCTCCCCCCCCACCCTCTCACTCTCAACCCCATTTTCTCTTCCCTGGTTTCCTCAGTCAATTACCGGTCGTGGAGGGAGGGTGAGGTTAGGTTAGGTTAGGTTAGGTTAGGTTAGGTTATCGGTCGTGGAGGGAGGGTTCCCTCACTCTATATTCTTCACTGCAAATCCTCTTCACTCTCACCTCTCCTCACCTCTCTCTCTCTCTCTCTCTCACTTCTCCCAGCCCTCTTCTAGACTCCTTTCCTCTCTGGGGCCATCTTCTAGCCTCCGTCCGACTCTCATGCAGCTCCTCTCTCTCTCTCTCTCTCTCTCTCTCTCTCTCTCTCTCTCTCTCTCTCTCTCTCTCTCTCTTCCAGCATCTTTCCTCTCTCTCAGTTTCTATCTTGGCTTTCTCTCCCAGCTTCATTCCCTACCCAAGCTCATATCTCCACCTCTACTCCTCTCCCTGTTTGGTGTCACTGGTGTTTGGTGTCATTTATTTTCGGTACGTGTTTTGTTGACACTGGTGAAGGGTCAGGTTCTTGACACTGTTAAGGGGTCAGGTTGTTGACACTGTTAAGGGGTCAGGTTGTTGACACTGTTAAGGGTCAGGTTGTTGACACTGTTGAGGGGTCAGGTTGTTGACACTGTTAAGGGTCAGGTTGTTGACACTGTTAAGGGTCAGGTTGTTGACACTGTTAAGGGGTCAGGTTGTTGACACTGTTAAGGGGTCAGGTGGTTGAGACATAACCTCACCAGGAGTTGTTAAATAAGATGTCATTACCCGACAAAAAGTGTCAGTCTTATATTATTGTATCTTTTTCTTATCTATTATATCTATATGTAGATTTTTCTGAAGATCAGGAAGTCGTGCAGAAACAGCAGGACCACCACCACCACTAGCACCACCACTAGCACCACCACCACCACCACTAGCACCACCACCACCACCACCACCACTAGCACCACCACTACCACCAGCTATGGCCACCACCACCGAGGACAAACACCTGGCTGACGAAGGGCTCCATAAGCCTGAAGAAGACCTACACTTTAAGGAATACATTTCTGAGTTCTTAAAGGTGAGTCACACGTCTCTGTTGACTCCTCCTGTGTTTTGTTTCCTCTTTAGTACCTGAAAAAAATTATGGGTCAACATTTTTTAAGTGTTTAGATTTTTGGAAAGTGAGAGAAATTGACTTGCAATATGTCAATATAAGTATAACTAGAAGAAATTGCACAAACATACTCTCATTTAACAAATATATATACAAAATGACCTTTTGATATACGTATTCACATACGCAAGAAAGATATCAGCTTCACCTTGCCATACACAAAATTTATACTCGAACAACATCGTCAAATGTATACATTTCTGAGGTTAAATAATTGTTCTGCCAGCTAGGAGTTATTTGACTTAAGTTTCGTCTTAGATATTCTAATGTGTGAGTGTTGCCAGATCCGCTGTAGCAACACCTTGGACCTCCGGGGAGAGTTGAGACTGTCCGCCAAGTTTGGCAACACTACGGGCTCCAAGGAACAGGTGAGTGTCCAGTCTATTGATGGTGTTGATCTTGACAGGTGACTGTCCAGTCTATTGATGGTGTTGATCTTGACAGGTGACTGTCCAGTCTATTGATGGAGGTGATTTTGACAGGTGACTGTCCAACCTATTGATGGTGTTGATCTTGACAGGTGACTGTCCAGTCTATTGATGGTGTTGATCTTGACAGGTGACTGTCCAGTCTATTGATGGAGTTGATCTTGACAAGTGACTGTTCAGTCTATTGATGGAATTGAGCTTGACAGTTGAATGTCCAGTTTAGTGATGGAGTTGATCTTGACAGGTGACTGTCCACTCACATCAGTGTCAAGCTCGGCAATAAATTTTCCACTGGGGAAAATGTAATTAAATATTGTTATCCTTCATAATGCAAATAAAAGACTGCCTTTTATAATCAAAATAATAATGTTTTATTCTATTACCGAGATATTCTTATAGAATGTTGAAGACAGACAATGAAAGGTAAACATTACAGCAGTAAGATGAGTAGTGACATGGTAAACAGTGTTAATGGCTCTGGTAAACAGTGTTAATGGCTCTGGTAAACAGTGTTAATGGCTCTGGTAAACAGTGTTAATGGCTCTGGTAAACAGTGTTAATGGCTCTGGTAAACAGTGTTAATGGCTCTGGTAAACAGTGTTACTGGCTCTGGTAAACAGTGTTAATGGCTCTGGTAAACAGTGTTAATGGCTCTGGTAAACAGTGTTACTGGCTCTGGTAAACAGTGTTAATGGCTCTGGTAAACAGTGTTAATGGCTCTGGTAAACAGTGTTAATGGCTCTGGTAAACAGTGTTAATGGCTCTGGTAAACAGTGTTACTGGCTCTGGTAAACAGTGTTAATGGCTCTGGTAAACAGTGTTAATGGCTCTGGTAAACAGTGTTAATGGCTCTGGTAAACAGTGTTAATGGCTCTGGTAAACAGTGTTACTGGCTCTGGTAAACAGTGTTAATGGCTCTGGTAAACAGTGTTAATGGCTCTGGTAAACAGTGTTAATGGCTCTGGTAAACAGTGTTAATGGCTCTGGTAAACAGTGTTAATGGCTCTGGTAAACAGTGTTACTGGCTCTGGTAAACAGTGTTAATGGCTCTGGTAAACAGTGTTACTGGCTCTGGTAAACAGTGTTAATGGCTCTGGTAAACAGTGTTAATGGCTCTGGTTTGTTTATTTGATGGTTGGATTTCCCCATGCTGCAGCCCGACCTCGGGCTAGGTCCATTCCATCCAGCGGCCGGCCCCAAAACTTTAACTTAAACATGCTTTTCATTCATAATTGGAATTTTCTCGAATATAAATTAATATTATTATATATTAGCGTATTGCACATACTTAGGTTACCTTAAGGTTACCTTGAGGTGCTTCCGGGGCTTAGCGTCCCCGCGGCCCGGTCGTCGACCAGGCCTTAGGTGTTGGTTAGATTAGGTGTTTAGGTTCTGTTTAGGTTCTGCCAATGATTTGTATTTGCAGTCCGCAACCCGTCCTCGACTCACGTCCATTACATCCAGCGGTCGACACGCATTCATAAATATTAACATGCTATTCATTCAAAACAGAAATGTTCTCAAATATAAATTAATATTATAATATATTAGCATATTGTGTGTATATAGGCATAAGTTAGGTTAGGTGTCTAGGTTCTGTTGGCGATTATTTGTATTTGTAGTACGTGGCTGAAGCATTTACAGCATTGTGGTTCGAACACACTCGTGAACGAGTCGTGAGACTTTTAACTGCAGCCCGTCCTCCAAAGACCCAAAAGTGATTCCATCCACCTGCCAACCCCCAGCTGTTTATGAATGGAAAACGGTTTACACACGACTCACAACTGATGGCGTTCGAACACTTCCGGAACAAGTGCTTCACTGACGACTTTTGTTCAAACCACAACGCTGTAAATGCTTCACCCACGTACTACAAATACAAATAATTGCCAGCGAAACCCTAAACACGTAACCTAACAACGCCTATCTAGCCATAGAAGCCTAATATATGATGATTTTTAATTTACACTTTAGGCCAAACAAAATAATTTATACACCACGCTAAAGTTGACGAGAGCGTCATTAGAGTTGACCGCCGCTGGCCAAGCCTTGACAGGTTGTGGATGGTTGCCAAGGTCACCAGTGTCAAGAGAAGGGGAACAATCAGGACAAAGCCCCAAGTCATTACGACTATATAGCACTTGGAAAGAATCCTTATTAAAAATTTGGGATGGGACGGAGGAAAGGAATGGTGCCTAATCACTTGTGTGGCCGGCACGGGGATTGAACGCCGACCTGCATGAAGCGAGACCCGTCGCTCTACCATCCAGGGTTGCTCACCCTCGCCTTTAGAATCAACATATCTTCAAATAAGATTATCATCAGATAGACATCACCAAATAGATGGATCTGATATCCTAGGCAGGGCGCGGTTTTTCCAAATGATATCCTCCCCCTCCCCTTCCCCCCCCTCCAACACACACAGTACAGCAAGCACAAGCGTTTCCGCACACTGCAAAGCTTCATGACTAAACAGGCCGCCGGCAATACTTGCCACAAAATTTTCCAAGTCAATACGTAGTGTGAGCAATATTTGCACGCTCCACATGCTCCCACTCGGGGATTTGGCTGTGGCATCACGTCCTGGGCATCCTGAGCATACGTCGCCAGGCGTACCCTGGGTGTGTTTCAACCCAAGTGGCGGAATTATGGAAATTGAGTCCAAACACGCAATGCGAATAGGATGGAAAGCGGGAGAGAGAGAGAGAGAGAGAGAGAGAGAGAGAGAGAGAGAGAGAGAGAGAGAGAGAGAGAGGGGGGCTATCTTGGTCTGACTTCTGGGCTTAGCGTCCCTGCGGCCCGGTCCTCGACCAGGCTTCCATTTTGTTACACATCCCCCATAAAGCAGCCTGTAGC
Organism: Procambarus clarkii; assembly: GCF_040958095.1. Lineage (NCBI taxonomy): Eukaryota > Metazoa > Arthropoda > Malacostraca > Decapoda > Cambaridae > Procambarus > Procambarus clarkii. Next base: position 43,716,930 of record NC_091183.1, on the reverse strand, counting down.
AGCTGACTAACTTCCAGGTACCTATTTACTGCTAGAGAAACAATCATGAAATTCATCATAATAAGATTGGTGCGACTTAGGACTTGTGATGATTTTGGGATAGTGTTGATGGTTAATTGATGTTATCAACGGGGGGGGGGGATATAGTCATCATGGGGTTTGTTGATCATCTTGCCGGGGCTGTAGTGTTGGAATGCACGTGATTCCAAACGATAGAAGAATATTGTGAAGGGGGGGGGGCGGGAAGGTGTGTGTGTGTGTGTGTAGCAGTGATGGTTATCACCATTTTCACATCACTATCACCACATCTACAACCACTCGTACCACCACTGGAATCACCACAACTCGCAGCTCAGCCACTAGCACTACCACCACTCAATCACCAGCCGCTGACACAACTACCAGTAACACTACCACTACTCACATCAACATCCATCTTTCTCTCTCTCTCTCTCTCTCTCTCTCTCTCTCTCTCTCTCTCTCTCTCTCTCTCTCTCTCTCTCTCTCTCTCTCTCTCTCTCTCTCTCTCTGGTGCTGCGCAATTTAAGTATTGGGATTCCGAGTACACTCACTCAGTATGTATAACATGTCAGTATGTGTTATGTGTCAGTATGTATCACAGGTATCACTATGTATCTCGTATTAGTATGCACAACGCTGCAAATCAGACATGACAGGGCTCATCTCGCCGCAACCTTCAATATACTGAACAAATTTGGAGATGTTAATCTAGACCACTTGTTTAGAAGGTCAAATGTAAAGCTTAATAAGCTTAACCAGTTCAAGCTCACCTTCTACACTGTAACCAGTTCAAGCTCATAAAGCCCCACTGTAACAGCTAAACGCTCAACAAGCCACACTGTAGGACAGAAAACGAGTCACCGTTTTACCCATAGGGTTATAAACACGTGGAACCGCCTACCCGACAAAGTCATAAATACTATGAAATTGCTGCAGTTTAATATCCACTAACAAAAAGTTCCCGGGGACGAATGGAGGCACTGTCGACAAGCCGCGGGCTTTCTGTCCCTTTCGAGGGCACTAGAGAGATGGTGGCCCTCGGATGAATTCAGCTAATTAAAGGGAGGGGCCCTGTGTTCAAGTATGTATCCAAGCACATGCGAAACCTGTACATCTTCCCTCTGTTTACATTAATTAAGCAGTTAATGAGCTCCGAAGCCCTAACAGATTGTTTATAGCAATAATTAATCTTGGGTTAGGAAGTTTCGAAACTTGTAAACAGTTGAACAATTGTAAACAAAGCCGCCATGATTGAGAAAAGATGTACAGCTTTCGTGTTTGCGTAAATGCTTCCTGGTACTGAAAGTTGTGAGCAACAAACAGATGGGAAATCAACAGACGAACCATCCAACGGTATTCAACGGAGACAGAGAGATACGAAAGAGGACAACAAGAGACAGAGGCCGGCAGACAATCAATTGGACATTGAAAGAAACGGGCAAACACAAACAAACAAACAAATAAACAAGGCAGGACTGCAAACACCCAATTATTGTTTTCGTTTGATTACCGTTGCGCAATTAGGCAATTTTAACTCGGCAATTTCAAACGTCATCTGTGAGCCGGTGAACACACACACACATGACATTTTAAATTTCGCGATTAAAACTTTGTAATTTAAACTCTTGTCATTCGAACCGCCAGATTTAATCTCTGCCAAATTAAGACTCGATTTTACCCCTTGTTCCAACATGGGCAATTAAACTTTCCGGGATTTAAAGTTTGCTATGTAAACTTTGTCATTTCAAACTTTGCTATTTAAGGCTTTTAGTTTAAACTTTTCTATATATATATTTTTTTTTATTGTCGAAACTTAAGTTTGTGATTTATAATTTTGTCTTTTTTTTTAATCTATAAGATATAGCTAAAAGTTTTATTAATCAAAGTTGTGTTATCTGCTGTTAACTTTTGCTATTTGGTGTTAAATTGTAGTTAGTTTGTGTTATCTGTTGCTGGCAATGTGTTAACTTGTGATAAACAAATATACAAACAAAAATGATTAAAAAACAATAATAATCAACATTAATTTATGTTTTAGGAAGAGAAACAGATTTGTGTTGACAAAAACTCCTTACAGTTTCCTTAAGTGTAAAAGAAATAGAGCGTTATTGTCTTGTATCGGCGCCCCGAGGCTTAAGGGATTCCAACCCCGGAAATTGAGTCCCAGGATAGAGATATGGACGGATAACTGGACAGAGAGACGGACAGGTGGACGGTTAACCGGACAGGTGGACGGTTAACCGGACGGATAGACGGATAGACGGACGAATGCCGGGATAAATGAATAGAAAAAGGCTGACAGATTCCTAGACAGATGAATGGATAGATTGATAAAAGCAGGGACAGATAGACGGCAAGGTACATGGACAGTTTGACTGATAGACGGACGAATACAGATAGATAAACCTGTCCAACTACCCCATCCTCACAACAAATTGCTCTCGTTTCGTATATTATTGTCACAAACGTTACAAATGCAACCTACTATGAACCGTCACGTGTATCTTACGTTTTCTATGCCTCGGAGTGAGGTAGGTTAGGTGGGGGGGTTGCTTGGGTGCGTACGTTTCTGGGTTGGGTTAGAAGGTTGGGTTTTTAACGGAGTGTCAAATCAAGAAAACGGGCTGGGATAGAGGCATAGGCCTATAGATTGTTAATATGGATTTTGAAAACCACAGCATAGGCCTACCGGAACTTGGTTCTTGGGCTGTTAAATAAAAGATTCAATTTGATTTTTATAATAAGCAATAAAACCATATCATATTGAACAAATCCACAAGGGCCGTGATGAAGGGTTCGAACTTACGTCCAAGAGGTTCCCAGACGATTCCTAACCCGATATCATATTATTGTCTACTTCTTCTGTTTGTTCTCTACCTCTCCTTCTTTTGCAGCCCCTTATTCCCCTCTCTCTCTTCCCTGTGGCTCTATTCTCCTCTCTCTCTTCCCTGTGGCTCTATTCTCCTCTCTCTCTTCCCTGTGGCTCTATTCTCCTCTCTTCCCTGTGGCTCTATTCTCCTTTCTCTGTCTCTTTTTTTAGTATTTCCTTTCTCTTGATAGTTCCCTTCCCTTCTCTCACTACCCTTTCTCATTCTTTATTTTCCCTCCCATACCTCTCCTTCTCACCACCTCCTCCCGTCACGAACGATGCCCAACCACTTGGGATGGACGGTAAAGCAACGGTCTCACTTCATACAGGTCGGCGTTCAATCCCCGACCGTCCACAAGTGATTGGGCACCATTCCCTTCCCCCCCATCCCCAGTCCCATCCCAAATCCTCATATCCTGACCCCTTCCAAACGCTATAAAGTCCTTGTATAATATATATATAATATAATAACTGTATAATGCATAGTCCTTGTATAAAGCTATAATGTCTTGGCGCTTTAACCCCACTGATAATTCCTTCATTTCCCTTCGTCAGGATCCGGACGAGGACGCCATGGCGGTGGTGTACATCGTCTTCGTCCTGCTGTTCTTCGCCACGTCGCTCCTCGTCGTGCTGGTCAAGTACATCCGTAGGGAGAAGGAGTCGGTCCGTCTGGAGAAGTTCTACGAGGAATACATGAACAGACGACACGACAGGTGAGAGAGAGCAACCCGTCCTCGACTCAAGTCCATTCCCGCCAAACACACACCGAAACTACGACGTTGGTACAACGTTCGAACAAGTTTTAACACCTCCTAACCAGTTATAACAACCAATATAGCAAGTTGTAACAACGTTGTAATACGTCATAAACACGTTAAGCTAAGATGTAACAACTTTATTACAAGTTGTAACAAGCGGAAAATAGAGACAGTTTCGGTTTGTGTTTCCAGGGTTACATCCAGCGGTCAACCCCGCAGACGCATTCGTAAATTTTAACATGCTGTTCATTCAAAACGGGAATTTTCTCAAGTATAAATTAATATTATAATATATTAGCATATTGTGCATATATAGGCATAGGCATAGGTTAGGTTAGGTGTTTAGGTTCTGTTGGCGATTATTTGTATTTGTAGTACGTGGGTGAAGCATTTATAGCACTGTGATTCGAACAAAATTCGTCAGTGAAGCACTTGTTCCGGATATGTTCGAACGTCAGCAGTTGAGTCGTGTGTAAATCGCTTTTCATTCATAAACAGGGGGTTTGGCGGGTGCATGGAATCACTTTTGGATCTTTGTTTGGAGGACGGGCTGGAGAGAGAGGTCGTGTGTTCAGACTCGTCTTGTGGACACTTGTTCAATTGGATTCAATGGCCCATGTGTTCGTGCATTGTCCGGTGTTGGCTTGTGCTTAAGACCGCTATATATTAGGTTCTCCTCGCGTTTTTTTGTTTGTTTATATATTGAATAAATCCACAAAGGGCCGTGATGAGGGTTCGAACCTACGTCAGAGAGGATCCCAGACGCGCCTTAATCTATATATGTATTATTACTTATCTCTGTTATCTTAGATATCAGTGAACAGTTCCAGTAGATAACACTGCCATAGGGCTGGCACAAAGATGACCAGTGCACACATAATATATGTATATATATATATATATATATATATATATATATATATATATATATATATATATATATATATCCTCTGGCTCTATTGGTAAATTTACAGTTCTTTCCCAATAAGCTTTTTAGCTCACATAGTTATATTAAAGAAATTATTATCGGGGAATTATGCATATCAGAAACCCTTTTATATAACTTTTTAACGTGGATTTACCACACTTTCGTGATTAATTGTAAGATAAGCTGTGGTTAATTGTAAGATAAGCTGTGATTAATTGTAAGATAAGCTGTGGTTAATTGTAAGATAAGCTGTGGTTAATTGTAAGATAAGCTGTGGTTAATTGTAAGATAAGCTGTGGTTAATTGTAAGATAAGCTGTGGTTAATTGTAAGATAAGCTGTGGTTAATTGTAAGATAAGCTGTGGTTAATTGTAAGATAAGCTGTGATTAATTGTAAGATAAGCTGTGGTTAATTGTAAGATAAGCTGTGGTTAATTGTAAGATAAGCTGTGATTAATTGTAAGATAGGGTGTGATTAATTGTAAGATAAGCTGTGATTAATTGTAAGATAGGGTGTGATTAATTGTAAGATAAGCTGTGGTTAATTGTAAGATAAGCTGTGGTTAATTGTAAGATAAGCTGTGGTTAATTGTAAGATAAGCTGTGATTAATTGTAAGATAAGCTGTGGTTAATTGTAAGATAAGCTGTGGTTAATTGTAAGATAAGCTGTGGTTAATTGTAAGATAAGCTGTGATTAATTGTAAGATAAGCTGTGATTAATTGTAAGATAAGCTGTGGTTAATTGTAAGATAAGCTGTGATTAATTGTAAGATAAGCTGTGATTAATTGTAAGATAAGCTGTGGCTAATTGTTAGATAAACTTTTAACAACAGTAAAATATGGCTGTGATTGCTATGTGATCTTCGTCATTGAATATCGCCGCGATGCATAACTTTATTCACATATACTAATATGTATTCTCCTTACTGTAGTATGTATTAAACTTACATAAAGGGTGGTTGATGTGATGTTACGTTATCTTGATCTTTCTTGAAGTTAGGTTTAAGGCTCTGGTTATGACCCACCCCATCCCCCCACCCCCCCCCTGATAGACAGCCCGGGGGGGGGGGGCTAGATTCACGAAGCTGTTACACAAGCACTTACGAACCTGTGCATCTTTTCTCAGTCTTTGGTGACGTTGTTTACAATTATTAAACAGTTAATGAGCTCCGTAAGCACCAGGAGGCTGTTTATAACAATAACACCAGTTGATTGGGAAGTTTTCATGCTTGTCAACTGTTTAATAAATGTAACCAAAGCCGCCAAAGATTGAGGAAAGATGTACAGGTTCGTTAGTACTTGCGTAACTGCTTCGTGAATCTGGCCCCTGGCCACCAGGGTGAGGGGAGGGGGATATACGAAGTGCTATCGAGCTGATGCTACAATTACGTACATTAGTTTCAAAGACAAATGACCAAGCAATTCGTACCACCCTTTTTGCTCTAAATTCCTAAAAAAAAAAAAATCTTCGTTTTTTTTTTTTTGGGTATCGTAATTGGTTATCGAGAATAAAGGACAGTGAACTGGAATTGGCTGACACGCCCCAATTAAGAACAGGGCCGTCGGGTGTACGGAATCGACGAATCTGTCAATAAAGACGTGTCATGTTATAGACAACATTTAAGAGCTTAATGTTGATGGTTTCTTCGTAGTGGCCTCGACAGGTTGATGTAGTTCTAGGTTGTTTTATTTCCAGTTAGGTACAACGATGTCATTCGAGAGAACGGGTTGGGGGTCGTTAGCCTCCGGACCAAGTTCCCGCCAAACACACACCTAAACTACGACGCTGGTACAACGTTCGAACAAGTTTTAACACCTCCTAACCAGTTATAACATTCAATATAGCAAATTATAACAACGTTCTAATACGTCATAAACACGTTAAGCCAAGATGTAACAACTTTATTACAAGTTGTAACAAGCGGAAAATAGAGACAGGCGATGAGTCACAATAACGTGGCTGAAGTATGTTGAAATCGACTTGAGAATGGTCCAGGACGGACCGAAACGTCGTCGTCCCTTCAATTTCTAGTGTGTGGTCTGGTCAACAATAGAGACAGTTTCGGATTGTGTTTCCAGGGTTAGTCCCCATTGACAAATACCGAATTTAGTCTAAGCCGTTGTTGATGCATATTGGAATTTCAAACGACGGACTCGGAGTAGGAAATGGCTACTCGTACCCTGAGGCCAGATTCAACAAGCTGTTACACAAGCACTTACGAACCTGTACATCTTTTCTCAATCTTTGGCGGCTTTGTTTACAATTATTAAATAGTTCATGAGCTCCGAAGCACCAGGAGGCTGTCTTTAACAATAACAACAGTTGATTGGCAAGTTTTCGTGCTTGTAAACTGTTTAATAAATGTAACCAAAAGCCGTCAAAGATTAAGGAAAGATGTACAGGTTCGTAAGTACTTGCGTAACTGCTTCGTGAATCTGGTCCTTAAGCTGGGGTTGTGAGCCTGGCCATTGGCCCGCGACACGGGCCTACGACATGATGGTAAACATATTAATCATGTGGTCAGTGATCTGGTTAGTGAATTAATCTATTTTAAGACATGGTTATCTTCTTGAGGTTATCTTGAGATGATTTTTCGGGACATTTTTCGGCCCAGTCCTCGACCAGAAGCAGCCCGTAGCAGTTGTCAAATTCCCAGGTACCTATTTACTGCTAGGTGAACAGGTGCATCGGGGTGAAAGAAACTCTGCCCCATTTGTTTCCGCCTCCGCCGGGGATCGAACCCGGAGCCTTAGGACTACGAATCTCGAGTGCTGTACACTCAGCCGTCAGGCCCCCTATGAGGCTATGGGTACCCACAATTGCACTAGTGGTGTGTGTGTGTGTGTACACCACCACTAGTGTAATTGTGGGGACCCGTAGCCTCAGAGAAGAGAATACAAGGTACACAGGGAACACCTTGCTGGTTCTCGCTAAAAACTTGAGTTCTTCTCTTCTCTTCTCTTCTACCCATCTCTATTTGTTTTATTATTTTATGGAAATATATAATATATGTATAGTCAATGAATCTGCTAATGATTTTAACCATTTACCTCTCTCTCTCTCTCTCTCTCTCTGTCTCTCTGTCTCTGTCTCTCTCTCTCTCTCTCTCTGTCTCTCTGTCTCTGTCTCTCTCTCTCTCTCTCTCTCTCTCTCTCTCTCTCTCTCTCTCTCTCTCTCTCTCTCTCTCTCTCTCTCTCTCTCTCTCTCTCTCTCATCAACAGTTTAATTGTCTACTTTGATGAATCTGGGCGGCTTCTTCAGTCAGTCCCTGGCAGGAAGCCTTCAGGGGCCAAGCCACGACCCTCTACCCCTGATGCCACGCCCACAACCACGCCCACGACCACTCCTGTAGCCACGCCCACCGTCACCCCTGTAGCCACGCCCACCGTCAAAACTGTACCAGTTTTTCCTGTCAGTAAAACCTATACCAAACCAACTCCTGTGTAATAAAGAAAGTTGTTCCATTAGTTCTGTTTTATTCAATAATTTTGTATTTATTTTTACAATTTTCAATTATTCTAAATTTTTTAATTTATCTGTTAATTTATTCATATTGTTAATGTATTTGTATTCTAATGAGTACATAGAGTAAGCCTGATGTATTTGTTAGCCGTTAATCGTTGTTGTTGTATTTAAACACTGTATGATGTATTTCTGATGTATATTGTCAATGTGGAGTGCATATTACGTATTATAATGATTTATTGTATTTTGTGTATTTTGAGTATTTTCCTGGTAAATATATAAATGAATATTGTATAATGTATGTTATATATTATGATGTATGCAGCGTAGTGCATATCGTATGCAGCATAATGAATGTTGTTTATTGTGCAATGAATATTATTTCAAATATAATGTATTGCTCATTGTATACATTACACCACATTTGTAGTAGGTTTGTACAGTCTGTCACACATTACATACATTATACAACTTCGCTACACATTTCATACAATACTTTAATACAATTTGGCTTCATTATACATTGATGTACCATATTATGCATACCGTATGTGGAATGCACTTGTATACATTATTTTGAATAATTTAGTATAGTTACTTGTATAAGAACATGTATAAATGAGAATGAATAAATATATGCGTGTATAACAGATGTTCATTATTGTATCCTAAATTTGCTAAAGGACGCTTATCATACGAGCTAGAATACATTTATACATATCAAGCATGTATATAATCACTTCACAGGAAGGCTATATGAGAACTCGTAATTTAACTCGGCAGTTAAGGGGGAGATGAAATCAAATTTAAGGGTCAATCCTTGTTTATTTAGGGTCAGTGAATAATAATTAGCATCGATTTCCATATCAAAACCGTGTGAAGACCAGGGGCCAGATTCACGAAGCAGTTACGCAAGCACTTAACGAACCTGTACATCTTTTCTCAATCTTTGGCGGCTTTGTTTACAAATATTAAACAGTTAATGAGCTCCGAAGCTCCAGGAGGCTGTGTTTATAACAATAACAACAGTTGATTGGCAACTTTTCATGCTTGTAAACTGTTCGATAAATGTAACCAAAGCCGTCAAAGATTGAGGAAAGATGTACAGGTTCGTAAGTACTTGCGTAACTGCTTCGTGAATCTGGCCCTATGTGAAGTAAGTAAGTAATTATCAAAAAGAAGCTCTATGTGAAGATTTTATTCTGGACAAAATTATTTTTGTCATATTTCCCCAGGAGAAAGGGCAGGGAAACTGAGGGAGCAGTTCAGTTGACGTGTGTTTTGGGGTATAATCACCAGAGGTCTCTGGCTGCCCTTGTCCTAAATGCCTCAGTGCCCTCTCAGCCGTTGGTGGGGGTAGTCTGACGGCCTCCCGTCACTCGCCTCGTTGGTAGTCGCCCTCGACGCCTTAGTAACGAGGATAGTTTAAGAGTGTTGTATGACTCGAGTGATTGCTTGTTCATAATAGGGATGAGAATTGACCTCGTTGCCTGACCTCTACACGTTTTTACCTAACTACATCCCTTCGAATCTGCAGTTTGATGGTTCACCATCAAGCACAACACCGTCCTGCTTAGGTGGCAGTTGTGGGTTGCCAGCTTTCATTATTGTCGTTGTAAACTTAATTACTTGGGAATTTATGCAACAACCCAATAATACATGACGCGAGTTCGAGCCTCTGACTACGTGATACGGAACGTAAACCTCGCCCCAACCCATCTCGCATAAATGTTAATTTAATAAGAGCGTGAGAAGAGTAGTGTAGATATTCAATAGTGAGATTACGACCCCAGTTCCCATTCGCACAGTTTTTTTTTTTGAGATATATACAAGAGTTGTTACATTCTTGTACAGCCACAAGTACGCGTAGCGTTTCGGGCAAGTCCTTAATCCTATGGTCCCTGGAATACGATCCCCTGCCGCGAAGAATCGTTTTTTCATCCAAGTACACATTTTACTGTTGCGTTAAACAGAGGCTACAGTTAAGGAATTGCGCCCAGTAAACCCTCCCCGGCCAGGATACGAACCCATGACATAGCGCTCGCGGAACGACAGGCGAGTGTCTTACCACTACACCACGGAGACTGTAAAGAAGTTACATAGAGTGTTCAGGGTTGGGAGATTAGTCATTTACAACTACTTGCCACACATATATCAGAAAATAGCCTAATCCTGGCTATTTTACTATGTCACACACACACTAGTAGATGTCATTTACTACCCATATATATATAAAATATTTGTTTCGCGTGCTAGTTTAGTTACTCTTGTCATCGTGATATGAGTTATATTTGTGTGAGTTGGCATTGATTTGAAAGAGAATCTGATCCCTTTATGCGGCGATGGCTATTATAAGGTAGTTGGTATGTAGTAGAAGTGTTCAAACACTCTAATAGCAGACCTTGAATGGCAGAAACATTTTGTGTTTCTAGTATACTAGCAGCTAGTTGGAGTGCAGTTAATTCCGTTGATGTCGTATAATTTATACATCAACGTATATATATAACAATTACATATATAACAATTTATATATAAAAATTACAAGAATTTATAGACTAGATTCAAGCATTATTTGTGTGTAAAACTTACCATACAGACTGGTGTCTAGGGGTTCTTGTTGACAAATGAACAGACCCGTTGCACACCCACGTTGATCCGTTCAATGATCTGATTGTTCAGCGATCTGCTGAACGAGCCTCAACAGGGAAAACTGACCACATTAAACAAGCATTACGTTACATTTAAAAACCCCAATTGCTGACGTTTGCTCGAAGGAAGGATGCCAAGGACGAGAGTGAGTGAGTGAGTGAGTGAGTGAGAGAGTGAGTGAGAGAGTGAGACAGACAGACAGACAGACAGACAGACAGACAGACAGACAGACAGACAGACAGACAGACAGACAGACAGAGACAGAGACACACACAGACAGAAAGACACAGACAGACAGACAGAACACCTGAACGAGGCCATTAGGTGTGACGGAACTGGCAGCGGTGGGTGGTGATTGGTGCCTCTCGGCCAACTGGGCCGAGTTACCTTGCTCTAATTGGACTGTAAACAACCTTCACAAGGTAGTGAGGCGAGTTGATTCCTTCTTGACGTACACAAAACGCAAAGGGACGTGTGTTTGTGTGTATAAAAGCGAGCGTTTTAAACAGAAGTGGCCATATAGAAGTATTATAAACAATAGTGTCTATATAATTGTGAATATTACAAATAAAAGTGGACATTATTTACAAGGCATTATATAAAAGAGAACTTGATAAATAATGCACAATATAAAAATGAACATTAACAAGAGAACAATAGATAAAAGTGAACCTTATAAAAAATGCCTTTAAAAAAGTGACCTTTATTAATAGTGCCTATTTAAAAGTGAGCCTTATAAACAAAGGTGCCTATTTAAAAGTGAACCTTATAAACAAAGGTGCCTATTTAAAAGTGAACCTTATAAACAAAGGTGCCTATTTAAAAGTGAACCTTATAAACAAAGGTGCCTATTTATAAGTGAATCTTATAAACAAAAGTGCCTATATTAACGAGAACCAGATAAACAAAAGTGCCAATATGAAAGTGAGCATTATGAACACGTGCCCATATAAAAGCGAACATTATAAACAAAAATACCAATATAAAAGTGAGCCTTACCAACAAAAGTGCCCCCTGTGTAGTGAATTTTACCAGTGTTCACACATGGTATGGCTAGGTAGTGGGGTTACCCAGGCCAGGTGGTGTGGCTTACCCTGGTCAGGTGGTGTGGCTTACCCTGGCCAGGTGGTGTGGCTTACCTGTCCAGGTGGTGTGGCTTACCCTGGCCAGGTGGTGTGGCTTACCTGGCCAGGTGGTGTGGCTTACCTGGCCAGGTGGTGTGGCTTACCCTGGCCAGGTGGTGTGGCTTACCCTGGCCAGGTGGTGTGGCTTACCCTGGCCAGGTGGTGTGGCTTACCCTGGCCAGGTGGTGTGGCTTACCCTGGCCAGGTGGTGTGGCTTACCCTGGCCAGGTGGTGTGGCTTACCCTGGCCAGGTGGTGTGGCTTACCTGGCCAGGTGGTGTGGCTTACCCTGGCCAGGTGGTGTGGCTTACCCTGGCCAGGTGGTGTGGCTTACCCTGGCCAGGTGGTGTGGCTTACCTGTCCAGGTGGTGTGGCTTACCCTGGCCAGGTGGTGTGGCTTCCGTGGCCACCAATGCCTGCCATGACGACCCTCAAACGTTTTCACACAACCCTGAGACCAGCTGTGGTAAGTACATGCATTTTGTATTATTTTGATTGAACTTGGGAAAGGTTTTTGGTACATTGGGTTAAGGTGAGAATTTAGAAGTGTGTCTGCTATAAACTGTAATGGTTTCCATCAGACACAAGAGTGTCTGCTGGATCATATATTCTTTCAATATTAATGTCACTTTGCAATATTAATCTCAATGTTGATGTCAACGTCCCTTATAAAAGGGGCGCTGAATCACGAGAGGATAAAACAGGAAGGTGTTTTCAAAGTGTTTTCAAAGACGTGAGGATTCACCTTGACGTTCCTTGCGTGATTAGCACACCTGCAGGTGTTAATATCGAACCATTATGTCTTGAAGCCAGGAGACGTCATTTTATGGTGCTTCAACAAAATCGTAAGTCAGTTTCAGCACTTGTATAGAGGCCCATAAAGTTTTGAAAAAAAATATGGTAATTGGTAGAGCTTGTTTGGGAAAGCATGCGTGTAAGTGGATTTAAAACCAAATTGGGAAGTGGAGGGGGGGAAGGTGTTTTTTTCTCCAATTTGTGAAGCGTTTTCTTGGAGGGCTGAACCAGTGTGTGTCTGGCCTGTGGTCCTAAAATTGCCGTCACGAACGATAAGCGTTAAACACTGGAGAATGTTGCATTGAACACTCATAAACACTGTGAAGGGTGGCGGGGAGGGTGTTAAACGAGCCATTAAACACAGGAGGAGGATGTTACAACTAGAGGAATAGAGTTTAGACTGACAGAGTGAAAGTTTGACCTGAAGCGTTGTGGGGTTCGCATTTTCTCTCGTGTTGAATGTGACTGACGAGTGAATATTGTTACTATAACACCTGTATTTAAATATATATATAGAGAGTGAAATTTTGATACTTGAACACCTGTCTTGTAAAGGGTAAAACAATTTGTTACTTATGACACCTGTAAACACACCCCAAAAGGGTGAAATTTCTTTTGTACTGTTGAGTGTTGGTACCCCACAAACTTGTACAAATTCCTGAATTTAGTTATTCTATCGACTACTGTTGAGATCTATTTGTCTTACGTGAGGTTGGGTAGAGGATTATATGAGTTGCTCCTCAAGATATACAGGAGCATAATGTATATTATGCTCAAGATATACACCGTGAAATGGTTGTCTGGACAATTAGCCTGTTACGGCTGTCTCACTAGGTAGTTGAATTGTTTGATTTGATTTGATTTGATTTTGCTGCTCAGGGGGATTGTCCCCGCATCTTGGCAATATAATAAGCCTTGCTGACATTTGAGGGAAAGTCTACTTTGCTACAGATTAGTTATAAAATAAGATCTATTTCGGGTGTTAACGTGTTATTGGTATCATAAAAGTATTTTGCCTATAGCAGAAAACATGGTTTTAGACCCCTTCGAAAGGATATACGGTAGGAAGAGAATTGGTCCTAAAATTGATTCCTTGGGCTCTCTAAATGTTATAAATTTTTAGGGCTAAATATTACTTTACTGGCGAATGTAAAGTGTTCTTTAAGTATCTTTCAAAACCACTTTAAGAATGTTGTTTGTAATTCCCAATTGTATTTCGCTTTTGTAGTAGTAGTATTGAATGCCAGATGCATTCAAATGCTGGACTCAGATCTATTTACACAGCTGCTGTGGTCAAAACCATTAAAAATATCCGTTTAGAATTTTCAACTTCATAAATATTGCAAATGGATTTTTTCTTCTGCGATCTCTTGGGGTTAACTAAGTCTTTTGCAGGTTCCCTCGGCCAAATTATAGCACATTTTTTTTTCGCCAAAATTCCATACAAGAGAATTATTTTGGGAATTTGGATCAAAAAGGCTCACGAGATTAGATATTGTCTCCAAACTATTGGAAGAGCGGAAGGGTTAAGAGGCTTACAAAGGTGAGTGCTGCACCGCTGTACCACCACCCCAGAAACGAAGAATAGGAAGAATATGAGTATGAAGAACATGGGAGAATATGAACACATTCAACCCCATGCCCGAGTGCATTCAGGTTATGAGGCCAACAATAGTACCTAATCATTCATCTAAATCAACAGATAATGTAAACTGATCCACAACTCAAAAAATATAATTAATCTCACGCATTTCTCTCAAATTAATTCGGTTTTCATAGTCTACAGGAGACGAGTCGACCTCGTGGTTGCCGGGTACACAACAACAAGTCATTATGGCTCTTTCTTCAGTTTACACTCTTGGTAAACTTGGTAGAGTCAACAATGGCCTGCAGCAGCACGAGCCTAAATACACAAGGATTACGTCTAAATATTCACCGAGAGGTGTATTCTGCTTTGTCGAGTATTTATTATGCACTAAGCAGTAGATTCTGTGTTTGGGTGTATATATATATATATATATATATATATATATATATATGTCGTACCTAGTAGCCAGAACGCACTTCTCAGCCTACAATGCAAGGCCCGATTTGCCTAATAAGCCAAGTTTTCCTGAATTATTATATTTTCTCTAATTTTTTTCTTATGAAATGATAAAGCTACCCTTTTCATTATGAATGAGGTCAATTTTTGTTTTTTGGAGTTAAAATTAACGTTGATATATGACCGAACCTAACCAACCCTACCTAACCTAACCTAACCTATCTTTATAGGTTAGGTTAGGTTAGGTGGCCGAAAAAGTTAGGTTAGGTTAGGTTAGGTAGGTTAGGTAGTCGAAAAACAATTAATTCATGAAAACTTGGCTTATTAGGCAAATCGGGCCTTGCATAGTAGGCTGAGAAGTGCGTTCTGGCTACTAGCTACGACATATATATATATATATATATATATATATATATATATATATATATATATATATATATATATATATATATATATATATATATATATATACACCCTGAAACCTAATACATACCAAGATGTGTATTCCGTGGCTGAGTTGATACACCGAGATGCTTATCTGACCTAAAGCGAACCCCCCCCCCTCCCCCTCTAAGATTAGCTATGGACAATGAATGAGTGTCCCAGCAACCCGGACTGTGATCAGACCTGGTGATCAACCAGGCTGTTAGACACTGCTAAACGCCGTCTGACGCATCAATCACAGCCTTCTTGATCAGTTATATATTTCTATAATCCCTATACCCTCCTGTCCTCACGTTCCTCTTAGTCACTGATAGATAAGTACTGATAGACGAGCACTTCATCAGTTCCTTCTCCTCCTCTCCCTTAATGCGTCTCATTTCGTACGGTAACGACCTAATGCGTTTAAAATGCGACGCATTAGAACCAAAATTCACGCACCGTAATATTTTGACAGTTTTCTACGCTCGGTAGGTTAGGTGGGTTGCGTGGGTTGGTACGTTCCTGGGTTAGGTAGAACAGTCGTAATTTTTACGATGTGGCGAATTGTGAGTCCGCGGGCTCTTGCAGCAAGGCAAAAGAAACTCCGTAAAAAATACAATGCATTAGTCTACGTACAAGGGTTAAAATCTACGCTCCTGAGGCAATCTACGCACCTGGGGTAATTTACGCACCTGAGGTAATCTACGCACCTGAGGTAGTCTACGCACCTGAGGTAATCTACACACCTGAGGTAATCTACGCACCTGAGGTAATTTACGCACCTGAGGTAGTCTACGCACCTGAGGTAATCTACGCACCTGAGGTAGTCTACGCACCTGAGGTAATTTACGCACCTGAGGTAATCTACGCACCTGAGGTAGTCTACGCACCTGAGGTAGTCTACGCACCTGAGGTAATCTACACACCTGAGGTAATCTACGCACCTGAGGTAGTCTACGCACCTGAGGTAGTCTACGCACCTGAGGTAGTCTACGCACCTGAGGTAATCTACGCACCTGAGGTAGTCTACGCACCTGAGGTAGTCTACGCACCTGAGGTAATCTACGCACCTGAGGTAATCTACGCACCTGAGGTAGTCTACGCACCTGAGGTAATCTACGCACCTGAGGTAGTCTACGCACCTGAGGTAATCTACGCACCTGGGGTAGTCTAGGTTCTTGCTCTGCTGGTTTGGCTAAACCGCTTCATATTGTACGCATCATGGCGATAGTTTTCTCTGTCTTAAGGAGTCATAATACAGTTTGTCTATAGATGATATACCACGGCGCTGGAACCAATCGTATTGGCGTTGGTCTTTCCATTGGAGACTTTCGGCGTACGTGGAGAGAGAGAGTAAGGGAACCTGCTGCATGGGTAACAGCTTCTTTCTCATATCAACCTACTCTGGCTTTGTGCCCTGGAGAGGCCACTCCAGACCGACAATCAGAGAGCAACTCCATAGTCTCCTGAGACTGATGGATGCCTACTACTGTGCAGTTATGTAAAGTATTAGCCGGATTAAGTGATACACTGTAGCCTGATACACTGTAGCCGGATACAGCGAAACTGCATTCAACGAACACCATCCGTTACCGATTAAAAAATATTTTTTGGAAGATTGCAAAATATTAGTATTAAACAAATTTGTCAATGTAATATTGGACAATAATATTTGCATGTGATAGATATTTTTGATAATTGGTTTCTTTGATACCAAATACAAATATAATTATTGTAATTGAACGTCAGTAGTCATTCAGAGGGACGTCAATTATCTCATTGTCTCCCCCCCCCCTCCACCAACCCTTCATCCCTTCTCATAGTGACTAATGGAGTTCAATTACAATAATTACATCACATGTAAGATGAGCCAGGTAATTAAAAAAAAAATTTATCGGAGGTTTAATGATGTCCAATGTTATCTTCATTAAATCTTCAATTAAAACTATTAGTGAGATGACACTTTTAATTTGATGAGTTAAAATGATTAATGCAGTTTATAATTAATCACCTGCTCACGATATTCTCGTATGAGAGCTTCCGATTTGGTGGTCGACTCGTAGCAGCTCACGTGATTAATCTTGTACTCTTTTTCATCGAATCTTGAGTGAAGAATCTTTTAGAAGAATATTCGCGACGATTTTTTTTTGTCTATGTTGCAGGAAACGAGGCTTCCGTAGGCCTAGTTAATTTGCAAAGCTCAAGTACTGTTTCAAATTACTTTCGACTGATGTAGACCTAGTTGGGGTTGCAAGGGTCATTCGGGCAACTTGATTTTTCTGAACAAAATAAAGCTAGCAAGGGGCACACATAGTTGACTTGAAACTGGTTTTTCTGTTTGCTCGAAACGTCGAAGATGTAATACCACCTGTTTTTGTATTTTTTAATACCATCTGTGAGTGGGGTTCTATGTAATACCATCCTGGGGTCCGTATAATATACAATATAAGGTCACACAATAATGTCTTCAGAGAGTCTATGATTATTATTCACTGAAGATGCTGTAGGAGTCAGTTGGCACTCTCTACACGCCCGTAGAGTGGGCGTGCACGTAGCGCAGTGGGCGTGCACGAAGCGCAGTGGGCGTGCACGTAGCAGAGTGAGTGTTTATCAACTCATCTGATCAACCATGACAAATCTCTCCAAATGAAATCCTGCTAATTATTAACTTCATTGACGCGTTACCAGTGATGGTGGTTGATGTCGACTGACCAGGCGTTGGTAGTTGTGGTTGATGACACGCGACCGGAAGCGATTGATGGTTGTTGACATGTGTGACAAGATGCGAGGTATGCTTATCTATTTGTGATAACGGGAGGTGAGGTCAAAATCTTGTCCCAGAAAGTGGGAGGGGTAACTATGTGAAGGTGGGAGGTTATCTTGAGGTTATATCTTGAGATGATTTCGGGGCTTTTTAGTGTCCCCGCGGCCCGGTCCTCGACCAGGCCTCCACCCCCAGGAAGCAGCCCGTGACAGCTGACTAACTCCCGAGTACCTATTTACTGCTAGGTAACAGGGGCATTCAGGGTGAAAGAAACTTTGCCCAAAGGAGAGGGCAACTCTTTTCAAGTAGGAAGGACAATACTCCTGAGAGCAAGAAATATAACCTTCCTGATAGCAAGACGAGAGAGCATCGCCTAATTCATAAGAGTCGAGAGCATGTGTTAAGTAGCTCATTCAGCGCCGTTTAAATAATCCACAAAGGTTTAGAGTCCTAATGATTACCGACATCACTTGCATCCCTGTGCTGAGAGACGACGCAAATATTTAGAAATGAGGATCACTACTGGACACACACAGAGATCACACTAACGTGATGCATCAAATGAACAAATCCACAAGGGCCGTGACGAGGATTCGAACCTGCGTCCGGGAGCATCCCAGACAGGTTCGAATCCTCGTCACGGCCCTTGTGGATTTGTTCATCACTACTGGAGTCGATACCCAGACCATTAAAGATCATATCGATGGTCCGAAAGATGTCTTCTGTTATGTTGGTGACAGAAAACCTTAAGGAACGAAAGAAGAAGACCTAGAAATACATCGGTTTGGAGACCAGTATTCGAGCCTGCAAGCACCACAAGCTAAAGTCATTTCGGTGACCTATTTCCACCCCTCTGAGAGCCACTCGCTGGGACACAATCCATCATGCAGATCGTCCAGGACCAATTTTCTTAAGTGTTCCCTTTATTGTGCGAAGACCTGGAGCGAATGATTAGTGATATAGTGACGTCTTGGAAGAGAGATGAAGAGCGTCCGAGGCGATTCCGATTCTTATTCGCCCACAAGGAAACGATCAGGATTCTTGCCAGAATTCTGCAGAGAACAGGTGATAAACGAACCGTCTTGCAAGACGCGTCAATTGGTGAACGGTGAAGACAGTGAGTTTCTTGGTTGGTTATGTTCGCTACAGCCATCGACAACGTGCGTGCGTGAGGGTGTGTGTGTGTGTGTTAACTAGTTGTGTTTACTAGTTGTGTTTTAGCGGGGGTTGAGCTTTGCTCTTTCGGCCCGCCTCTCAACTGTCAATCAACTGTTTACTAACTACTAACTTACTATTTTTTTTTCCCACACCACACACACACACACACACACACACACCAGGAAGCAGCCCGTGACAGCTGACTAACTCCCAGGTACCTATTTACTGCTAGGTAACAGGGGCACTTAGGGTGAAAGAAACTTTGCCCATTTGTTTCTGCCTCGTGCGGGAATCGAACCCGCGCCACAGAATTACGAGTCCTGCGCGCTATCCACCAGGCTACGAGGTCCCGAGGTGTGTGCATGCGTGTGGGTGTGCTTGTGAAGTCGGAATAGAAGAGGAGGACTCCAAGGGAGGGATACTTCATAAGCAAAGCAAGATAAGGCAATATTGAGGAGAAAGCTGTAAGCCAGAATGAATACATGACACTTGGGAAAAATATGAGGACAAATGACCTGGGCCATACGAAAGTAATGAGGGAACAGTGCCTAACCGTATCACTCATCGGGGGATTGAACTTCGACCTTGCACTAAACAAAGCTGTCGCTAATAACGATCAATTCAGAAGGATGGACACCTCTTAAATAAGTTCCAAGAAAATTGTGTCATCTGCTGGGAAAAAAAATCGTCGTAGTGACTTGATGTATCCTATTACATTAACTTAATTCCCCCCACGAGGCTAACTTAAGGGCCTCAAGGAAATAAGTTAATTACCTGATAATTAATGAAGATCGTGCAACAAAGTGGCCGTGAAATAGGCGTCCAATTCCGCCAAATAACTGTCGCAATTTATTTGTCACATAAAGTTTATATGTGCATTTAACACTAATGTAACATTTTCACTTTTGTACTCTAGAGAGGTACACAGATTCGCGAAAAGACACGCTCACAGATAAACACACACACACGCACGCACACGCACACGCAAGCATGCACACACACACACGCACACGCATGAATGCACACACACACTTGATTTCTCAGATATGTATGTAGAAAACAGAAAGCCTTTTTGCTTCTGTCTCCCCATTCTCCTCTTCACTTGAATTACTTCCTCACTCGGAGCGTCGGAGGGCCTTTTGATGCTATTCTCTGGCATGAAACTCTGAGAAAATGTTAAGATACACAACTCAGACGAGAGGAAGACAACATTTGAGACTTCTCCGTGCACTTTGCGGGTATTGGATGAGGTCTAGAGCGTGTAGGTTGGCAGAGGAGAAACCTCCATCCTCCCCCTCTCTCTACTGGTGCTGTTACTTGCTGTTCCTTCCCCTCTACTGGTGCTGTTGCTTGCTTCTCCTTCCCCTCTACTGGTGCTGTTGCTTGCTTCTCCTTCCCCCCTCTGCCGGGGATTCGAGCCTCTTGTCGTGCCCTCAGCTGTGGGTGGGTTTTTTCTCTGCTAGATGACGAAGTTCAAGGATTTTTATCAGTCTTTTCCAGCTTCAACAAGCTCTTATCGTGAGTTGAGATTACGACACGACAGCAGACAGCGGGGGGGGGGGGGGTCGTTGCACGAACACTCTTGCATCGACAACAAATTCTCTCTTTCTCTCTGCGTTACGAAACTGCGTGACGCTGTATATTGCTGCTTCAGCCTTCACCAGAAGCAAATGCCTTCAGTCGCTTGACGCAGAGGGCTTGTTTCTCGTATATGATATCGTTTACAAACAAGCTGTAAGTCGATACCCCTGACGGCACGAGTCCACTTCGGGCTCACCATAGCCCGTGCTACTTGGAACATTTTATTCTAGGTAGCGAGTCTTAAACAACAACCCTGACGGTAATTGATTACCTGGTCGTCTTGTAAGGGGAAAACTAAGGTAAGGTTTTAAATGAGCTAACGGGCGCTGGAAAGCTCCAATAAGTCTGCCAACAGGAGTTAGAAGTCCTATCAACTCCTTTATCACCTTTTTAAAAAACTAATACAAATAAAAACTAATAATTACGATGGAGGGACATAATTACTAGTGGAAAGCACCAAGCCATTACGACTATATAGCACTTGGAAGGGATTAAGATAAGGATTTGGGATGGGACGGAAGAGGGGGGTAATTAATTACCAGATTACTACTGTTGTGGGATTTCATATGAAAATCTGTCTCGTCTTCGGTAATATAACACAATTATACGCTTTTAAAATTATAGACCATATTCTGCAAATACACATTTCCCTAATTACACATTTCTGTTGATATAAATCTAAAAATTAAGTAAAATACGTGTATGGTGTCCACTACATTGACATAAATGATTAACTGTAAAAAAATAATTGAAGACGCTAGTAATAGTTATTTTTGCTCGACGAGAAATGTTAATATTTTGATTACAGACTTTAAAAAAGTCTAAAGTCTTTAAAAAAGATTACAGACATAAAAATCGTTTTAATTACGTGTTTTAACAATTCGTGACTTTAAATATAGCTTAGCTTTATGAGCTGATAAACACAGTCTTAAATTCAGTTCTATAATTCAACGTCAACAAATTAAATGTTATTCTAAGATCATCCTTATTTTATCAGTCTTTTCCAGCTTTTCCAGCTTCCAAGGCCTGTGAAAGCCTTTCAGTCTTTAGTTTGATTAATCTTCGTGAATTAAGATGTCATATCGTGTTATTTTTCTTTCAGACTGACCACTGGGTTCCTAACAGTCTGGTTTTGTTTAATTATCTTCTTGGCTATCGGTGATGGTTAAATTAACATCTTGGCTATCTGTGGTGGGTTAATTAACATCTTGGCTATCTGTGATGGTTTAATCAACATTTTAACCGCCTTATGTGGTTAACATGTTAGTTGTATGCTGTGGTTTAATTGTCATTTTAGCTACATGTAGTAGTTTAATAAGCGTCTTATCGATTTGTTGCTGTCCAGTTAACATCCTAGTTGAGTGTCATCCGGCTCCTTATGTGAGTGGTATCCGGCTCCTTTTGAGTGGCATCTGGCTTTTTTTTATTTGCATTCGGCTCTTTGTGAGCGTCATCCGGCTCCTTTTGAGTGGCATCTGGCTCTTTTTTTAGTGACATCCGGCTCTTTTTGAGATGCATCCGGCTCCTTTTTGGGTGGCATCCGGCTCCTTTTCAGTGGCATCCGGCTCTTTTTTGAGTGACATCCGGCTCTTTTTTAGATGCATCCGGCTCCTTTTTGGGTGGCATCCGGCTCCTTTTCAGTGGCATCCGGCTCCTTGTTGAGTTGCATCCGGCTCATTTCCAGCGACATCCATCATCTGATATTTTCACGAATGGTAACGTCCAATCTCCTGTCATTCTCTTGAAGACTTTATTGCTTGGTAACTTTTCCTTGGGTGACAAGATGGTTCTTTCTCCTTTGCTGCGGCCTACTTCCTTCTTCTTTCAGCTGACCAACACCTTTTCCTTGGCAACAAGAGGCGATGCACGCCTATTCCTTGGCCAGAGGAGGTGATGATGCCTATATTCATTGGCCAGAGGAGGTGATGATGCCTATATTCATTGGCCAGAGGAGGTGATGATGCCTATATTCATTGGCTAGAGGAGGTGATGTACGCCTTTTCCTGGGCAGGAGGTGGTGATCTCGTGTAGCTTCCTTGGCAAGAGGCGGTGATCCAACAGGTGGGACATCAGTTCTCTGAAAAAAAATTCTTTTTAAAAGTATCTCGTTTTTCCTTGGTTATAAAGCCCATTTTCCTCATTTATATCCCAGGATTTGTCCTTGGTATACCCCAGGATTTGTCCTTGATATACCTCAGGATTTGTCATTAGTATACCTCAGGATTTGTCACTAGTATACCTCAGGACTTATACTCCTCGAGTATACCCCCAGGACAGGCTGGAACCTATCCATGGCAGCTTAAGGGTTTTTCTCGCTATTCCAACTTACAGAAAAGAGAATGAGTTTACAAACTTACAGAAAAGAGAATGAGTTTACAAACTTACAGAAAAGAGAATGAGTTTACAGGGAATATTTAGCGCCTTAAGTGTACGCTTTGTTCCATAAAGCTTGGCCTGCTTTTCTTTGGCTCAAGCTGTTGACCTTCGAAAGCATGTCTGAATAGAGAGATATCTTGCGTAGGTAATTATCCATGCTTAGGTAATTATCCATGCTTTGGTAATTATCCATGCTTAGGTA
This sequence comes from Procambarus clarkii, assembly GCF_040958095.1. Lineage (NCBI taxonomy): Eukaryota > Metazoa > Arthropoda > Malacostraca > Decapoda > Cambaridae > Procambarus > Procambarus clarkii. Next base: position 43,693,769 of record NC_091183.1, on the reverse strand, counting down.
ATTATCCATGCTTTGGTAATTATCCATGCTTAGGTAATTATCCATGCTTAGGTAATTATCCATGCTTAGGTAATTATCCATGCTTAGGTAATTATCCATGCTTTGGTAATTATCCATGCTTAGGTAATTATCCATGCTCTATGCTTCAAGTGGATATAGTTTTAGATTCTAATTCTAAGGAGAAGAATCTAAAATTAATGGATTTTGAGAGGATATTAAAGGGTTATAGAGTTTAGTTGGGGGGTTATTTTCTCCCCCCTCCCCCCTCTCTCTCTCTCTCTTCCCTATTTCAGCATTCTCTATTTTACTCCTCCGGGTTTTTTTCTTCCCCCCATTTTTCTGCTCCCTTATTTTTTTTTCTCGTCCAATTATCTCTCTCCATTATTTTCCCCTTCTCCCGTTTTTCCTTCCCCCATTTTTCGTTCCCTCATTTTTATTTCCTATTTTTATTTCCCCCATTTTTCTTCTCCAATTTTTCCTCCCCCCTATTTTCCCTTCCATCCATTTTCCATTCCCCCATTTTCCCCAACTTCCATTGTGCCTGCACAATGTTTTACCATAACCCTTCACCCCCTCAATATCCCCCTTCCCCAATTTCCCATTTCTACACCAATTTCTGGAGGTAATAACGGAGGGGGGGACTCTGAAAGAGGGGTGGGGGGGGGGAGGTATCGAACATCCTCACACACACACACACACACACACACACACACACACACACACACACACACACACACACACACACACACACACACGTGTAAACCATATTGCAACACTGCCTCTCAACACACACACACACACATGACTACCCCGTGCAATCTGAGTTGTGTTTCCCGGCGGTGTGTGTGGGGGGGGGGGGTATTAACGTGGGAACATATGTGGCTTGAATATGCATTTTGGTATTTCTTCCGCTTACATAATAAAGTCAGGTGTCTGCAATGCTGCATATTTTCTCTCAAATTCCTTTTGATCTTGTATCTACTCTTTTGATTTAGAATCTATTTCGTGTTTAGGTCTTATAAGGTTCGATGAAGTTCAGTGCTTTGTCATACATGGACAATTGTCAATAGATTGCTAAACGCAGAATTTGTTAATTTTTTTTTGTTTAACGTCAGGGAGGACACGAGTGGAGGCGGAGCGGTTTTGTGGCACTGGTATACCTTGTAAGGTATACTGGTATACCTTGTATACCTGTATACCTTACTAGGGAGTAAGGACACTGGGGGGACGAGGGAGGGAGGACTACCCTAGCATACGCTATACTCAAGGTTCTGAATGATTTCTTACACAAGTTTCTAAATGCAGTTTCGATGTTAGCCAGCCTCACATATGCCGCTGATGACATCTTTTTGATGTGGGTTTCAGGAGACAGGATCGGTGTGTTATCAATACCTAAGTAATATTGCCGGAACAACCGTGGACATCTTCAAGAGAAAACTTGATAGTTTTCTTCAAGGAGTGCCGGACCAACCGGGCTGTGGTGGATATGTGGGCCTGCGGGCCGCTCCAAGCAACAGCCTGGTGGACCAAACTCTCACAAGTTAAGCCTGGCCTCGGGCTGAGCTTGGGGAGTAGAAAAACTCCCAGAACCCCATCAAGCAGGTATCAAGAAAGCAGTGTTTCTTTCCGTTTCATGAAACATTTCATCTACCATTTGGTACCGTGTGCTTGACCACCTACTCCCGCCACCTAGTTTCATTTCATTTCTCGTTGAAAATATAGTAGTTACAGTATTTCACTAGTTATAGTATTTCACGCAGCCTTTCCTCGTAACTCATGCCTCTTAGTTCTGGGACTAGCCTATACCTCTGAACTTTTTCCAGCTTCGTCTTGTGCTTGACAAGGTACGGGCTCCATGCTGGGGCCGCATACTCCAGGATTGGTCTTGGAGTGTGTGTGTATTCACTTAGTTGTATTCACCTAGTTGTGCTTGCGGGGGTTGAGCTCTGCTCTTTCGGCCCGCCTCTCAACTGTCAATCAACTGTTACTAACTACTATATTTTTTTCCCCACACCACACACACACACACACACATATACACCCCAGGAAGCAGTCCGTGACAGTTGACTAACTCCCAGGTACCTATTTACTGCTAGGTAACAGGGGCGTTCAGGGTGAAAAAAACTTTGCCCATTTGTTTCTGCCTCGTGCGGGAATCGAACCCGCGCCACAGAATTACGAGTCCTGCGCGCTATCCACCAGGCTACCAGGCCTCCTTTGTGTGTGTGTGTGTGTTCTTGAGTACAGTGCTACTAACGTGGTTAATTCTGTATACGCCTTCAATACGTAGCACAGACTAGCACAATACGTCGATTACCAGACGTTCTCTCTCCTTTCCTCTACGTGCAAAATGCAACTGTTTTTACCTAACCGAACTTCCGAACCCTAAAATCCACTTTAACCTATCGAAGGGACTAGAACTCAGGAGAAATCGCCAAGCCATCGAGACCAATGCATAATAAACGTTACTATTACGGGGTATTAATTCTCACTAATTGCTCGCCCTTTTTTTTACACATTGGTCGACTCCGTGTAAAATGCGACGTATTAAGAGAACAAGTTATATATACAATCAACAAACAGATCACATGAACATCTCTAAATTGAAGAAAAGTTAAATGAAAATGAATTCAAGGCTCCAATTTCTTAGCATCTATGAATGGGCGGCACATCTTTAAGGACCCCTCAAGGGAACTATTCTCCAGAACCACCACTCTTGAAGAAAAAGTAAAAAAAGACTTATATATATATATATATATATATATATATATATATATATATATATATATATATATATATATATATATATATATAATGGGGTCATGGTTGTGTCATATCACTGTTAATTGCATTGGTCTTCTCTGAATACTCTTTATGTTCTTCTTCGAGGCTATGGGTCCCTACAATTGCACCAGAGGTGGTACCCCTTAGTGTGTGTGTGCGAATATATATATATATATATATATATATATATATATATATATATATATATATATATATATATATATATATATATATATATATATAAACACAAGGGTTTCAGTTTGAAACACCATACAGAAAGGTTGATAAATCCAGGGAATAGACTGAAGTCAGAAATACAATATAGAGAATCAGTGTGTACATTTCCCAGTGTATTTTTGGAGAGGATTTTGCCTTGATCTGGATCATTGCCAGCTTAGATTAATCTAATATATTGGCAATGCAATTAACAGTGATATTGCACTAACATTTTTGCTTTGATATTAATTAACATTTTTGGTTTAATATTAATTAACATTTTTGGTTTTACAATTCACTTTAGACCTCCATTGTTTAAGGAATTGTACTCGCCACTTATCAAGATTGTTGCATACAATTTCGTCATTTATTTCATGCTATTGAGTATATGTCTGAAACGATTGATCGGGATTTAATTGTATTTGTGAAGGTATGGACGTCCCCGAACGAAGCTTAAAGAGAAAGTTTTATTAGCTCAGGACCTGTTGAAAATTATTGCTTTATAGAAACTAATAAAAAGATTAGATACAGATATTGACTAATACAAAATAATGATTATTTGAAATATATATTAATAGTAACATAAATGTATTATTAGATTGACAGATATATATAGTGACAATATATATATATTGATTTATTGACTGATAGAGTATCAGAATATAGATACTGATATATTGATTGAAATACTGATAGATTTATACATACTTATGTTGATAGAATGACAGATATTTATAGATTGACAGATCAAAAGAAATATAGATATAAACCCCCAGAATGATTAGATCGCAAATTTAGAAAATAATGGAAATTAATATGATAAAAATCTCAACAGATAGAATGATTGATGAAATGTTCGAAATAACGAATATTAGGGAAGAAAATTAGGCACAACAAATCGACTGTAATTTCGAGAAGTAGGCTCGATAGATAGACTGTTAGTAACGAATTAGATTCGATAGATAATACAAAAATTAATAATTATAAATTAAAAGTAATAGTAATAATAAGTAATACAAATTATACTCGATAGATCGACCGAGGAATGAAAAGTCGATAGATAGACTGAGACCAACGCAGCAACTAAACAACATCGAAGGACACCAACAACAGTATCCGAACGACCCCAATCGGGTAGTTAGAACGTAAAGCGAACTGGGAAAATAACCATAGGAATTTGAATCCATTTGAGGGTTCATATATTAGAAATGGCGGGGGGCCAGATGCTAGAGCTGAACCCTTGTACACGCGCGCGCACACACACACACACACACACACACACACACACACACACACACACACACACACACACACACACACACACACACACATGGAGATAGAGATATGATAGAGTCCAATAGGCTCCAGAATCTGTACGAAAGTTGATTGAGAGTTGAGAGGCGGGACCAAAGAGCCAATGGTCAACACCCCGCAAGCACAACTAGGTGAGTACACGCACACACACACACACACACACACACACACACACACACACACACACACACACACACACACACACACACACACACACACACCTGCGCACAAACACGGGTACTCGTACAAGTGCTGCCTTGCACTTGTCAATACAGCAAAACTACCATATAGTAGGCTTGAGCTGCAGAAGTCCTGTGTCGTGGTCCTATGATGTGGTGCGGCGTTAGGCGCAGGATATTGGAGAACTGTAAGGGAATTGTGAACGTTTGGGCCCCTGTCCGGATTGGATTTCGATTGGGTATTGCGTTCCGGGATTAGCCTTTGGATACATGTGGCGTAAAGTGGAAAGGGAGGGATTGAAGGGGGAGGATTATATCGCCTCTGGCTGCTTGGCAGATGTGTATATATACATGGATCGTTGCTGAGCGTGGCAGGTGTGTGTGTGCACTGTTGCACGGATTGCTGGAAGCAACTCTGGGGAAACAGCCCGAATTCATAAACAATGGCTACAAACACTCTATATTCCAACCACCAAAACGCTCCAGTTTATAAGGAAAGGAACTATCAGGGGGGGAAAGCACCAAGTCATTACGACTATATAGCACTGGGAAGGGGTCAGGATAAGGATTTGGGATGGGACGGGGGGGGGGAAGGAATGATGCCCAACCACTTGGACGGTCGGGGATTGAACGCCGACCTGCATGAAGCGAGACCGTCGCTTTACCGTTTATAAGTGAAAACAAACTTTACACACACAGCTCAACCTCAAACTAGGCTTGTCCAAACAGCGACCATCCCAAAGTCTTCATCGTTATCTTTATAGGTTATCTTGGGATGATTTCGAAGGCTTAGCGTCCCCGCGGCCCGGTCCTCGACCAGGCCTCCTTTTTATTACACATCCCCAGGAAGCAGCCCGTACTATCTAACTCCCAGTTACCTATTTACTGCTAGGTGGACAAGGGCATTAGGGTGAAAGAAATTCGGCCCATTTGTTTATTGAATGTGAAGAATGTGGAGGAAACAGTTATAAGATCTTTGATTGGAACAAAGATCGTCAGCGGAGCATTGCTGGAGAAATGTTTGAACATCGTTAATTGGGTATTGTGTAAGCCTATTTTAATGTCATAAACGTGGTTTGCCGGTTGGATTAACGAGCATTTGGCCTTTATTGATGAGGACGGGCTGTTGTCTTGGAATAATGCGTTTCTTAAATGCTTCACCCACGTATTGTAAACTTTAACTAAAAAATAGAAAAACACCTCACCTAATCTATCCTAAGTCTAACTATACACACAAATTTATTGCACACTATTATTAACATATTTTCGATGAGAATATAACTCTTGGTTATATAGTATACTCAAACTGACGAATGTCTGCGGTGGCAGCTTAGGCGAGTATACCCCTGAGGAAGAATGAGGAAGGTTGCTGGAAGAATGTGAGACACACCTCACTGTCCTCAAAGATATTTGCTTTTGTTCAGCTATTTTAATATTTTAATTGATTGATTTGTGAAGATTAAGCCACCCAAGAGGTGGCTTGGGCATGAATTACCCGTAAAAGTGTGTTGTGTTTTGCTGCAAGTTATACTAAGGAACTGAACACTATGGTACAGTACTATGTTTCATATGTAAATATGATGTTCGGAGTTTCTACTTTTAGTTCAATCACCCTTTAACACCTCCCTATCACCTTTTACCATTTTCCATCATCACCCTTTTCCATTCCCCCACCATCACCCTTCACCATTCCCCCATCATCACCCAAAATGTTTATGTTGCCTCTGTGGGGTTGCTTTCCTCTGCGCTCTATTCATGATCTCTTTATCTTTCTCTTTCATGCCTCATTACTTTAACTTCCCCTCTTTTATTCTTGTTTTATTTTTGTTTGTTTTTTTGGTCAACGTGTTTATTGCTCTTTCGTTTCAGGTTTGTTGTCCTCTTTATTTACTTTCTGCTTCGTATCGTTTTATTCCAGTTTTGTTGTATGTTCTGTTCCTTATTTGTCCTGTTTTATACACAGTTATTTTTCACAATCTTGTTTTATTTTTTAGTTATTATTCTTTTAGTGCTTATTTTCTCTCTTTTTTTTTAGGAACTGTTAGCGATATATTCGCTTTATTCCTTTTATTGTCTACCTGTCTTTATCTTTCTTTATCTGTGTATTTTTCTCCCCTCACAATCCACTGCCTTCTGAATTTTTACTATCATTATTCTATCTTTATATATATATATATATATATATATATATATATATATATATATATATATATATATATATATATATATATATATGCAATTGACGATCACAAAACACTGATCATTTTATGCGGAAAATCCACAAAGAAATATGAAATGAGGTGAACGTTTCGGCTCTGTTAAAGTCTGGTGTTGACAAAGGCTTTAACAGAGCCGAAACGTTCACCTCATTTCATATTTCTTTGTGGATTTTCCGCATATATATATATATATATATATATATATATATATATATATATATATATATATATATATATATATATATATATATATATATATTTAACAGAGCCGAAACGTTCACCTCATTTCATATTTCTTTGTGGATTTTCCGCATAAAATGATCAGTGTTTTGTGATCGTCAATTGCATATATATATATATATATATATATATATATATATATATATATATATATATATATATATATATATATATATATATATATTAATTGTACTCACCTAGTTATGCTTGCGGGGGTTGAGCTTAGGCTGTTTGATCCCGCGTTTCAACAGTAGTTAAGTCAACTTTGTTGTAGTTAAGTGAGAGGACAGGTCGATGCTTTCTGCCCTCCAGATTCTCTTAAAGATGTCTGCTCCTGCCTCATCGTTCGTGTCTGCCGCTGCTGCCCCCACGCACTATTCAACTGTTTTTGTTCGTTTGCATATTAACTCCTGTCAATTTTGTCCAGATACCTTTGACGCCTCCCGGTTTTAGTTGTCCCACGATGTATACAAGTCATCTACTATTCATCGTCTGTCTTCCTCTCACCCTCCTGTCAAATCCTCTTTTTTTGTTTTTTTTTGTTTTTAAGCTGTTTACTGTTTCCTCCCTTCCCTCTCCACTCTCTCTCTCTGCTCTACAGCTACCCTCTCATGGGTCCCTCTGTTCCGTTTCCTCTTCAGTCTCCTTCCCACCCGTCCCCTCCTCACCCCGACCCGCATCTGTAATACACGCTAATGAACCTAACTCTAGTCTCCGGTCTCCTCTCGGTACGCTGCCACACCGCTGTGGCCGGTGCAGGTGTTGGGGAAAAAAAGGGAACCAGGGTCGAATCGGTGTTTTTGGCGCTGTGGTTATCTTGAGGTTATCTTGAGATCATTTCGGGGCTTAGGGTCCCCGCGGTTCGGCCTTCGACCAGGCCTTCTTTTTTGTTACACACCCCCAGGAAGTAGCCTGTAGCAGTTGTCTAATTCTAATTTCTATTTTACTGCTAGGTTAACAGAGGCATCAGGGTGAAGGAAACTCTGCCCATTTGTTTTGACCTACCCCGGGGATCGAACCCGGACCCTTAGGACTACGAATCCCGAGCACTGTCCTCTCAGCCGTCAAGCCCGTCTAGATCATTTAAATTTGAGTAAATACATATTACATATTTGAGTAAATACATATTACATATTGTCCGAGATACATAGGGATTAGTGTAACACGAGGTGGGGGGGGGGGGAGGTATCGGATCTTATCGACTCTACCTTCGCTCTTACCCCTCTTGAGGTTATCTTGAGATGATTTCGGGGCTTTTAGTGTCCCCGCGGCCCGGTCCTCGACCAGGCCTCCACCCCCAGGAAGCAGCCGGTGACAGCTGACTAACACCCAGGTACCTATTTTACTGCTAGGTAACAGGGGCATAGGGTCCCGGCCCCTGCCGTATTCTATACGTATTCCCTGAATACGGCCGTTCTATACGGCCCCTGCCCGTATTCTCTTTCCTTCACTTATATACCAAGGGAGCCCAGAGCTACTCTAGCCGAGTCCCACGCCACTGGTCTTAGCCGTTCGATCGGCTAAGATTCAACATCCTGGAAACACAAACCGAAACTGTCTCTATTTTCCGCTTGTTACAACTTGTAATAAAGTTGTTACATCTTGGCTTAACGTGTTTATGACGTATTAGAACGTTGTTACAACTTGCTATGTTGGTTGTTATAACTGGTTAGGTGGCGTTAAAACTTGTTCGAACGTTGTACCAACGTCGTAGTTTCGGTGTGTGTTTGGCGGGAAATCCCCGTGACGTGGTACTAGACCACCATCAAACTCTAGGATCTCCTTCTGCTGCCACCATTAACCATTAACCAGAGGCGTCAATTAATCGGGGGTCTTGACCGATTAATCAATCACTAAAACCTTGGGACTTGATCCACAAATTACTTGGAAAAGGAGGAAAGAATCGACGTTAAGTGTGGGAAATTATAGCAAAGGGATAAACGAACTCTTAAACTTTGTTAGGCTTGCGGCCCAACTAAAACTCAAACTGGTGGAGATCACATGACAAGGACATGGACACATTCAAATGGGAATCATAAAATACAGAAAACAAGCTAATTATTTATTAATGCAAAGTCTAAGCAACTGCTAAATGAAATATCAATCCCTATGGGAATATTTATGGGAATTTATTTAAATATTTATGGCAATTTATATTATTTATATATATTATATATTATATATATTATATATATTATATATATTATTATATATTATTATATATATTATATATATTATATATATTATTTATAATATTTATGGCAATTTATGGGAATCATAAAATACAGAAAACAAGCTAATTATTTATTAATGCAAAGTCTAAGCAACTGCTAAATGAAATATCACTCCCTATCGAGGCATGAAATGAACTATTTCCCTATACAAAACTGTAGCAAACTATATGTTTTAATGCGACCAGCTGGTGTTCTACTGATCTATTTGGGAGAGGTGAGAGTGGATGACCTCCCTCAATTGTTGACTGGGACCACACTGATTCTCACTCACTCTGCCTTCCTCACAGCTAGTCAGAGCTAGAGGGTATTCCTACGTTTACCAAGATTACTAAGCAGGGTTTAAATTGAACAACTAATCTCTGTTGTACTGAACAACCCAGATGGTTGAACTCTTATAAACTGACGGTAATCGTACAGGCCTCATAGGGAAGGTTATCTTGAGGTTATCTTGAGATGATTTCGGGGCTTTTAGTGTCCCCGCGGCCCGGTCCTCGACCAGGCCTCCACCCCCAGGAAGCAGCCCGTGACAGCTGACTAACACTCAGGTACCTATTTTACTGCTAGGTAACAGGGGCATAGGGTGAAAGAAACTCTGCCCATTGTTTCTCGCCGGCGCCCGGGATCGAACCCAGGACTACAGGATCACAAACCCAGCGTGCTGGCCGACCGGCTCCCTTCAAGGGAAAGGCTATTTCCAATTACAATATGGCTATTTGACCTTTGAGAATTACTAAATATGGAAGGCTTTAGTGACCCTTGACCCCGGGTCACCAAAATTGATCCGCCTCAGATGCTAGTCCTCTGCTAGTGACGTCACTGACGGTGACTTACTCAGTATTTCGACAATTGAGAATACTCTTGATACTTGAACAGGAATACAATTGAATACAATTTGAATGAAGACTTGAATTTCTCTAAATTACTGAATTCTGTAAAATAATTCATTATACGTTGCTTTAAGACAAAAGTGCCGGCCATTTTGTAATCTTAACCGCTAATCCCTAGAGGGCTGACCTTCCTCTGCTTGAGTCAGGTCAAGTACCGTCTGACTCCAAACTTTCAAAAACCCCCATGTCTATGAGAAACGATACTGAATAATAACCTACAACAAATCTTGTTTGTTACATTAGGATGTTTAATTGCATAGTTTTTGCACGTTTTTAAGATCTACTTTGAACCCAAGATCGTAAGGTCGATTGAACTCTTGAGAGGAAATTGAAATTGAAATAAGTTTATTGAGGTAAAATATACACAAAGAGATGAGGTAGCTCAAGCTATTCTCACCCCATTCAGTACAACGTGTTAATACATACATAGACACACATCACAAATAAACATATTACCAAACATTCTGAGAGATAAACACATATAAAGTTCCTCCTTCACAAGTAGTATGTTATCAGACGTACACACAAATACTTTTATGACCATGGGTTTTCCTCTTGAGAGGAAAACCTATTTTTTTTTCATCTGTGAGAGTGGTGGTCACGTAGGATAATGAGTCAAGTTGTAGATGGGAAAATAGAGTAATTGGTCAAGGCGGAGGGAGAAAGTAGGATGATGGACATACAAAGGTTAACTTACCTTGAGGTTACCTTGAGGTTACCTTGAGGTGCTTCCGGGGCTTAGCGTCCCCGCGGCCCGGTCGTCGACCAGGCCTCCTGGTTGCTGGACTGATCAACCAGGCTGTTTGACGCGGCTGCTCGCAGCCTGACGTATGAGTCACAGCGTGGTTGATCAGGTATCCTTTGGAGGTGCTTATCCAGTTCTCTCTTGAACACTGTGAGGGGTCTGCCAGTTATGCCCCTTATGTGTAGTGGAAGCGTGTTGAACAGTCTCGGGCCTCTGATGTTGATAGAGTTCTCTCTCAGAGTACCTGTTGCACCTCTGCTTTTCAACGGGAGTAATTCCTCTTCCAGAGCATTAGCCCTATTCAAAACTTTGTTACCTGCAATAGTTCCCTAACTTAAACGATTCCACTTACTATCTGGGAGGAAAAAACTCCGTTTAGCAGAGACGTACAGGCATTGAGCCAATTACAGAAAGATAAATTTACAATGGAATTGACCTCATCGTAGTACCATTGTTAGGGCTCATAAACCACGGGTATAACAGCTGTTGTTGTTGTTACAGATTCAGCTACTCGGAACAAGTTCCAAGTAGCACGGGCTATGGTGAGCCCGTAGTGGACTGACCTGGCACAGGAGCGGTGCTGAATGAGTGGTATAACAGCATTACACAATGCTGTTATACCACTTCAAACGTCAGCTGAAAAGTATACTAGTTCAGTATATCGAAGTAATCAGCAGGTGGGAAGTTTAGGAGGCAAAGGGGATAAATTCGTCTGGTATTGATCTTGACTTCCTTTGGGACGAAACAGAAATAGAAGCAGACAAACTGTGCGGGAACTCGGCCAATCGCTAGTCAGTCTGCGCCCCGACGGTGACACACTTACCTAAAACTTTGTCTCAGTTCCAGAAATTGAGAGCTTGTTCCCCTCCAGAAGTGGGACTCGCCTCATTACTCTGGGACACGGCTGCATCACCAACACCCGGACTCTCGAGTCTCTGGGGGTTCGACTCCCCCCACCCTTAGAGGCTGGGAAGAGACAAGTTGCTCTCAACTTTGGGTTGAGAGAGATGCTGCGGTCCCACGCCACCAGATGTCGCCTGTGATATCACCATTAGCGAAGGCTGTCATGGTCACAGACATTCGCTAAGTCCCATCTCGACGTCTCTTCAATAACTACGGGCTCACCATAGCCCGTGCTACTTGGAACTCTTAGGTAGCAAGAGATTAGACATGATCACAACATATAAAGTAATAAGTCCACACAAATGCATTTGTAGGGTTGAAAATAGTTCAGCGAAGTCGTAGTGAAGATATAGAACAAACTTGCGGTTAGAAGCAGCTCTAGTTGCATCGGATACGAGAAGGCTCAGAGGCGGGGCCCAAGAGACACAGCCTCCAGACCAAGCACAGATAGGTGAGCAATGATGGTACGGGAAAAGACACCTTGTGGAATGGTTCGAAACACAATGTATAGAAGAGGGTGGGGGGGGGGGGGCCTGAGGATGGGAAAGGTGTGACAGGTGGGAGAGGGAGGGAGGGAGGGGGCGCAGGGATGGAAGGGAATGACCGTGCAGGGACGGGGATGGAAGAGGACTGCGGGGTGATGATAAACACATAAGGCTGTCCTCGGGACAGGAAACAGGAAGGAAAGTTTGTCACCTGAAGTGGCTAAAATTCTGAAGAGTTCAACAAAGAAAGAAAATTGTCTTGAAAAATTTGTAGGAGTGAAGTAGGTGAGAGAGGAGGAGGGGGAGGGGTAGGTGCAGCTGGTGAGAGACAGACGGCCATAACAGCACCTTCGTTCGTTCTGTAATTCGCTCACGAGAGAAACTAATTGGTTATTCCTCCTCCATATATTTAATGCAGTAGCCTAGGTTTGTGCACGAATCTTATTCTGCCACAGACACACACAGTGGTGCTCCCCCTCCCTCACCCCCCTCTCTCACCCTCTCCTCACCCCTCCCTCACCCCCCTCTCTCACCCTCTCCTCACCCCTCCCTCCCCCCTTCCCTCGTCATGATCATTCTCGTCCCTCTCCTCTCTCTCTCTCTCTCTCTCTCTCTCTCTCTCTCTCTCTCTCTCTCTCTCTCTCTCTCTCTCTCTCTCTCTCATACAACCTGAAATTCAACTGAATATCATGCCACAACACACACCAACACAATCCAGTTGTATTGACACTAGAACACGCTGCAGTTGTGTTGTCTAGGTATCGTCTGATGTCGAAATGAAAGTCTCGGAGAGAACTGTAGACAAGGAGACAGAGGCAGAGACAGAAGGACTCGCAAACGAGACAGAAAGCATTTGAGAGAGAGAGAGAGAGAGAGAGAACATTCAGACACGTGGAGATACAATATATATATTCTCTTCAGGACACAAAAGCCCCGTATGCACCGACCTGTGAAGTTTACGAATGGACAGACTATTGAAACTCTCTCTCTTTATAACACACTGAAGATCGGCAGTCAAGAATCCCCGGGATACGAGCTCTTGGAGTCGCTGCGATGTGCTCGTAACTTCGTGGGTATTAAATGATGGAGTGATATTCTGTTAGCTCTTACGCACTCGTTCTCTCTCTCTCTCTCTCTCTCTCTCTCTCTCTCTCTCTCTCTCTCTCTCTCTCTCTCTCTCTCTCTCTCTCTCTCTCTCTCTCTGTGCAACTTAACTATGTAATTGGAGTCTCATACACAAAGTTAAATGTATAGAGAGATTGTGTTGAGTGTGTGACTGTAGTCGCCTAGTTGTGGTTGTGGGGGTTGAGCTCTGGCTCTTTGGTCCCACCTCTCAACTGTCAATCAACCGGTGAACAGATTCCTGAGCCTTCTAGGCTGTTATCATATCTACATTTGAAACTGTGTATGAAGTCTGCGTCCACTAGCCTGCTGTATGTGTGTGTGTGTGTGAGTGTGTGTGTGTGTGTGTGTGAAAGAGAATTCTGAGGAGCGAGAAAGGAACTGCTGCAGTTCTCAAAGGAATACTTTGAGGTACTGAAATGCCAGTATTCAGACACGTAGGAGAGGAGGAGAAAGGAGAACTCCCTACCCCCCCCCCCCACCCCACCCCACTCTGGAGAGGGAAGATATGATCAAGTGAATTAACAGCTTTTTTGTGTGAGGAACGATGGGAGGCACAGACACTTGTTATGCGTGTACAAACAGCCTTCTGGATCCTTATCTTCTTCAAGAAAACAATTAACAATAACAACTTTCTTCCCTCACGAAAGAGAAGTATTCCTCCGGATCTCGAATGAAAGGGCAGGCCTTGCCTCCTCCCACAGGGGAAGAGGCATTGTTCCACTTTCCCCCTGGGAGAAAAGCATCTCTCCCTCCCTCCCTACGAGAAAGTATAGCACCCATCACCATCCCATTCCACGGGGAGAGGCATCCCTCCCATCTCCCCTCCCCCTATTCCAGATTCCTGGCATGTTTGTGAAGATTCAGCAGACGAGGGAGAAATTCAAAATCTTATGAGAAACTCTGAGACATGTTACGAAATTTAGTGTTCACAGCATTTCTCATCGGATTTCTTTCATTTTGTTATGGTTTTCAGTCGTCGTGTTGTCACTTTCTATGTTGTCACTTTCTATGTGTCACTTTCTATGTTGTCACTTTCTGTGTTGTCACTTTGTATGTTGTCACTTTCTATGTTGTCACTTTCTATGTGTCACTTTCTATGTTGTCACTTTCTATGTTGTCACTTTCTATGTGTCACTTTCTATGTTGTCACTTTCTGTGTTGTCACTTTCTGTGTTGTCACTTTCTATGTTGTCACTTTCTATGTTGTCACTTTCTATGTTGTCACTTTCTATGTTGTCACTTTCTATGTTGTCACTTTCGATGTTGTCACTTTCTATGTTGTCACTTTCTATGTTGTCACTTTCTGTGTTGTCACTTTCTATGTTGTCACTTTCTATGTTGTCACTTTCTATGTTGTCACTTTCTATGTTGTCACTTTCTATGTTGTCACTTTCTATGTTGTCACTTTCTATGTGTCACTTTCTATGTTGTCACTTTCTATGTTGTCACTTTCTATGTTGTCACTTTCTATGTTGTCACTTTCTATGTTGTCACTTTCTATGTTGTCACTTTCTATGTTATTTATTTGTGTCTTGAAGTCGTCCGCTCCGTTCCCGGTATTATGTTGACGATAAACACAATTTGTATTTTCAATAATAATTAAAATTTTCATGTGATTAATTATTAAAATTTTCATGTGATTAATTATTAACATTTTCATTGTGATTAATTACTAAAATTTTGCATTATTAATTATTTAAAAAATTATGTTTATTATTATTAATTATTAAAATTGCATTTGCATTATTATTAATCGTTTTGTTTTACAATTATTGTTATTATCTCTCTCTCTCTCTCTCTCTCTCTCTCTCTCTCTCTCTCTCTCTCTCTCTCTCTCTCTCTCTCTCTCTCTCTCTCTCTCTCTCTCTCTCTCTCTTTCTCACTTTCGCTCTCGTATCTGTAAATATTTGAATTTTTTCGTACATAATTTTTAACCTAGACATTAAATATACAAAAATGTGCGGTGAGACTCTTGCCATAACCCTCCACGACATACACACAATCATAGCTCGGTGAATCACGACTTTACCCAATCAAAATATGCGTTTTACGAAAGCATCTCACGATAATGAGTGAGTTAATATGTAAATTATTTCACGTTACTTGAAAATTATCCCTTTCATCCAGGTTTTGAGAAAATATCACACTAATTCTCCTTCTGGAAATTGGCTTGATCCGGCTGTTAAGGGCCGGTAACCGGGTGATTCCCCCCACCCCCTTCGTTAGGTCGTTCTAGGGCCTTCAGGCGCAGCTTGGCTTTGCGGGTCGTTGCTCAAAACCAACAAATAATAATATTCCTTACTGGTTTTTAAAACAAAATAAAATATAACTCTGCTACCTTTATTAATTTTGTAACATTAAAATGCCAATGTTGAGGTTTAAGTTTCATTAAAACAATAATGATAAAAGATTCTTTGAATCCAGAAAGAACCTGGATTCTTTCAGTTCTGTTTTTGCAAGATTGAATCTTTCAAAAGATTCTGATGTGATTTAAAGACCTTCGTTAAGTGTAGGATTTGCGGCCTTTAAACCTACGGGAGGGCAGTTAAGGCAATGTTTTGATATCCTCTGACTGTAATTTTGATATCCTCTGACGATGTTTGATTTGGTGTGTGTTATATGTGGCTTACCAATGTTTGGTATAGTCCTGGAATGTTTGATATTGTCAGGTGATGTTTTGATATGGCTTTGCGATATCTGGTACGGGCTGTTATCGTTTAGCGTGGCCTGACGCTGTTTGGTATGGTCTTACCATAGTTGGTATAGTATAATGTATAGTATATAAGTATACTGGCATCTTACGTCTGTTTTTTTTCCTCCTTGTAAGTAGGGAAAGACCTAAACAGGACTCAAGGCTGAATCTTAAGTCATTAGATTCAGAGTTCTAAACCGGGTGTATCCAAGTTTAGAATTCTTAATCATGTCATTAGATTAAGAACTCTAAATTTGGATTCAACGTATTGGACGTATTGGATTCAAGAACTCTATGTGAATCCAATACGTCCATCATTTGGATGGGGGAATTGGACTCGATTACTGAACAATTAATAAAACAAAAAAGGAGGATGTTGTTAGATGAGAATTAATGATCACCATCTGTAACTGAACTTAGATTCCATGTTATGATTACACAACAAAAAAACAGCCAAAAGCTCACTAGTTGTTGTTATCTTTTTGTATTTGTAATTTGTCGTTTTTCTTTTCGCTGTCAAGTTTTCCGAGCTATCTAAGCTATTGATATATTTTGAAGTCATACTGGCATCTAATAAGCCTGCATGGCGATTAGGACGATTTGGATATCCTGGCAAAGGGAGAATTGTGATATATTAGGTAGTCCATTGGGGGTCTGCAATCGTAAATAGGTTAACCAATAAACAGGCGATGAGTCACAATAACGTGGCTGAAGTATGTTGACTAGACCACACACTAGAAAGTGAAGGGACGATGACGTTTCGGTCCGTGCTGGACCATTCTCAAGTCGATCGACTTGAGAATGGTCCAGGACGGACCGAAACGTCGTCGTCCCTTCACTTTCTAGTGTGCGTGGTCTGGTCAAAATTAACCAATAAAATCTGCCTTAGATAATAATTGCATTCACATATCCCCTTGTAAACTTTCTTCTGTATGTCACAAATCCTTTTTCTTGTCTATCTACTTCATTAGTCTTTTGTTGGGTACTCAAAAGTTCAGCGCAAATAGATCTCTTGCTTGCAAAGAGGCAACACAGCTGAAATGTTTATCCAATCTACCTCATCCTGCTTAAAGTCGCCCAAGGGTAAAATTCATGACCCTTTTCTGTTTGCAATTTATAAAGTTTTTCACAATTATTCCAAAAGATGCCTTGGTTTCTGTTATATCTGTGTCTGAATTTTCTCTTGTGTTTTGTGGGTTTGTATATAATTTTTGTTAGATCTACTCCTGTTCACGAGTATCGAAATGCTTCGAGGTTGTTTTCATCTCGGAATTCGGAATTTTTCAATGCATAACAACTAAACTGCTGTGATTGATTGAGGATAAATGTAAATACTTGATGAATCCTGGTAAACAATCCTTGACGAATAGTTAGTTTGTGTTTATTCTCTTTCACCTTGTGTAATACCCAATGAGAGCAAAGTACATCTCAATTTTCCAAGTGTGCACTCCCTAAGTTCACTTGCCTTATTTGTAGTCCCATCTTCATTTGTGTATTATTACATAGCTTGTTTCACTGTGTTTTAACACCGCGTGTTGTGTGTTGGAGTATGTGTGTATTTACTCACTATATTATGTATGTGGGAGACTCGGTGAATATACTCACAAGCTTTCACTCACTTAGCTGTGCTTGAAGGAATTGAGCTCCATCACTTGGACTCTGCCTCTTTCCATTATGCATATGGTAGAGTGCGTTGACTTCGTTAATCTTGATATATTTACGTTTGAGCATGTGTGGGGTGTATTTACTATTTGTGCCTGCACCATCGAGGTGTTAGCTCTTAGACCCCGCCTTTCTACCTGAATGTTGTTTAATGAACTGGCTCCAGATCTATTTTTTCTTCATATCTACTCCATATATTTCTCTCGTACACACACACACACACACACACACACACACACACACACACACACACACACACACACACACACACACACACACACACACATACACACACATTCCTAGGATGCAGCCCGTAGCAGCTGTCTAGCTCGCAGGTACCTATTTACTGCTAGGTAAACACGAGCATCAGGTTGAAAGAAACTCTGCCCATTTTCATTTACGCCGACGCCGGAAATCGAACCCCGAGCCACAGGACTACGTAACTATCGTGCTGTCCACTCAACCACTAGCCGCACAGTGTGTGTGTGTGAGTGTGTGTGTGTGTGTGTGTGTGTGTGTGTGTGTGTGTGTGTGGGTGTGTGTGTGGGTGTCTGTGTGTGTGTGTGTGCGTGTGTGTGTGTTTACACTCATACCAGAGCATGTATAATCTACCAGACTATGAACCAAAGATAAACATTGCAGACAATTAAGAGGAGATAAAAGGGCTAATGGGTGAGAACTACGACTTGCCATTAAGTGACTGGCATTGTTTCCAGCTCAAGTGCCAACGACCCTTCAAGTCTTTATCGTCACAACCTAAAAGCTTTTCTCTCTCTTTTGTCTTGCTTTGCCTTCTCTCTCCTTTCCACTGTGTCTGTCTGTCTGTCTGTCTATGTCTGTGTCTCTGTCTGTCTATGTCTGTGTGTCTGTCTTTGTATCTGTCTGTCTGTCTGTCTGTCTGTCTGTCTGTCTGTCTGTCTGTCTGTCTGTCTGACTGTCTGTCTGTCTGTCTGTCTCTCTGTCTGTCTGTCTGTCTATGTCTGTGTCTGTGTCTCTGTCTGTCTCTGTCTCTGTCTCTGTCTGTCTGTCTGTCTGTCTCTCTCTCTCTCTCTCTCTCTCTCTCTCTCTCTCTCTCTCTCTCTCTCTCTCTCTCTCTCTCTCTCTCTCTCTCTCTCTCTCTCTCTCTCTCACACACACACACACACACACACACACACACACGCACTCACACACACACACACACACTCAGATCACAAAATACCTGTACCTAGTGATCCTGAGGACCCCCCAAGCTCGTCTGAACCGCATTTAGCCACAGAAAACGGGAGGTTTAAATGTCAGCTTCAAGCTTGCTGTTGAATTATTTAAAGACCGTCGCTAGAGTAAAGGTTAGAGGTGGCAGGCCTGGGTCTCTGGTCATGTTGTGGTTGGGGGGGGGAGAAAGGTGATGTTGTTGTGGAAGTACAAGTAAGCAGTGGTTGACCAGACCACACACTAGAAAGTGAAGGGACGACGACGTTTCGGTCCGTCCTGGGCCATTCTCAAGTCGATTGTCGAATGAAAATGATCCAGGACGGACCGAAACGTCGTCGGCCCTTCGCTTTCTAGTGTGTGGTCTGGTCAACATACTTCAGCCACGTTATTGTGACTCATCGCCTGAAAGTAGCACTAGTACTTGCAGTCGGTCAACAGTAACACTTATAATTGCATTTAAAGGTAGCAACAACATTTCGATAGATTTAAGCAGGTACATTTATAGATCATTTATAGATCAGGGGATTTATAGTGAAGTTGGTTTTAGGGATGTAAATATAAGTTGAGGTGAGGTGGGATTGATATGATTCAAGTTGTGGATGGAATTGATGGAACGCTTTGGGGAAATATAGAATGAAGATTCGGATGTGGAGGGGGGGATCACCTGCTTTCAAGCGTCGATATTAAGCTGTGGAGTGTTTTGATGCTGCAGATGCGAGCGAGATGAATGAGATGGGACGCGGATTAATATTGGATGCTGATCACAACCAGTTTACTGCATTGTATTATATATATATATATTATCCTGTAATATGTTTTAGGTAGTTTATCTAAAAGAAACATTGGCCTGAACACTGCCAATTTATAGTCAAGGTTGTATTACATCTGATAATAGTAGAAGCAGGATAGGTAGAAGTGGCAGTAACAGGAGCACTGCCAGTAGCGTTCGTAGTGTCTCAAACTCACACAATCTTAAACTACCTCTGGGGCAAGTTAGTCATATTTCGGTTTGTATTGGGAGATTTTCCTGGCCGTATATTCTTTAATCAAGTAAAATGTCAACTCTCAGAACATTATGGAAAATTTTCCCCGTTCTCATGAATGGCTCAGCCCATCGTGATGGGGCAAGACACGACATTTATCTGATTGGCATTGTATTATCTAATTGATATCTAATTGGCATAGTATTATGTAATACTATGGGAAGGGAAAACACTACGGCTGCTAACTTGAGTCAGAAGTTGTCTGCTGTATAAACAAGACAATAATGGAGTAATTCCATATCAGAAACGTTGGTTAATTTCAGTTAAACTGCAAATGATATGCAATTTATATAAGTGATTGACAGGCGATGAGTCACAACAACGTGGCTGAAGTATGTTGACGAGACCACACACTAGAGGTGAAGGGACGACGACGTTTCGGTCCGTCCTGGACCATTCTCAAGTTGATTGTGACTTGAGAATGCTCCAGGACGGACCGAAACGTCGTCATCCCTTCACTTTCTAGTGTGCGTGGTCTGGTCAAAATAAGTGATTGGCTGATTGCCTCTTGTTGATAGATTGGTCTTCAGACGGTAGGAGTCGTTTTGGTGTGACCGATGAACTGCCTTGTTCTCGCTGTTGTGGTGGGTATGTTTCCTCAAGTGGCTGCCATGACCCTGGAAACACAAACCGAAACTGTCCCTATTTTCCGCTTGTTACAACTTGTAATAAAGTTGTTACATCTTGGCTTAACGTGTTTATGACGTATTAGAACGTTGTTACAACTTGCTATATTGGTTGTTATAACTGGTTAGGAGGCGTTAAAACTTGTTCGAACGTTGTACCAACGTCGTAGTTTCGGTGTGTGTTTGGCGGGTGCGTGACCTTGGAGGGACCTCAGGGGCCAGCCCCTGTCGAAACTTTTGTGCCCACTTCCCGTCTATTGTCAGCCCGGGTGCCTGAAGTTATCTGCTCTTTGCTGACACTCCAACTGCAGTTGTCTGCTGCTCTGCTGATACTGCAGCCGGGGCAGTATCAAGTCGCGGAAAACTTCTTAAAGCCTTGCAATACAAAAGCCTGAGGGGTAAGTCTTTAAAAGACTGTGTATCAGGCTTCAAGGGGGGGGGAGGTGGTTCCAGACTTTTTTTTTAATTATTGTTATTTATCTTTCGCTAGTAAAATGTTGGTGGGGGGCCAAGGGTGGTTTTATTGCTTGCTTTGTTGATTAGTTGTCAGTAAAATTGTTATCTTGATTTGATTGCAATGTCTTTGGTATGGAAAGTAATGCGGGTTATCTTTGAAAGTAGGCAAGTTCTCTATCTAATTTAGGGGTTAATTTGAGTATAAGGGCGACGGCTGATATTGTCACTGCAATGGCATTCTTTCGCTTACGTCTAGAGGAAAGACCCTTTTGTCACTGCTTTGGCTTAATCGTTTTCGTGTGTATCTAGAAGGACCTTTCGACCGTGAAGTCCACTACGGGCTCACCATAGCCCGTGCTACTTGGAACTTTCTGTTCCGAGTTGCTGAATCTAAAACAAGAACATTCTATCGTGAAACTTAAAGCTTCACGCTTGTGACAGTGAATGTGTTCACATACGCAAAGAGAGATCATCAACGTCTCATATTCTGAGTACAGTCTTGCGTGTGATGAATATAAATAATGCTACTCCAGCTTTTCACAAAATCCAAAATGACTCACATGAGGGAGATGCATTAGGATTTGCCCCTTTTCCTGAAATACAACAATACAGTATCGCTCTTGACGTTAAAACTCGGCTTTTCACAAATTTTCAGCCATTTGATGTGTCCTAGCGACTCTAGCATGGGGCTAACATGTCATTACTCCATTTTCTATCCCTTGCATTACAGATGGATATACATTGGGTAAGTTTAGATTTAGGGAAGAAATGGGTAAATACTGGTTTAGAGACTGGAATTAGTTGATTTATGGAACGAATTATCAGCTTATATAATAGACATAGGATCACTGGATTGTTTCAAACGTAGTTTAAACATATATATGAGTGAATTTTGGATGGATAGAAATAGAAACTGCGTAGTATGGGCCAACTGGCCTCCTATAGTCCCCTTCCCCCCCCCTTTTTTTTTGGGGGGGGGGATATGTAATCTATACCATGTATTTAAATCACAAAAAATTAACACGTGATTGACAATGTAATAATGTGTATAGATTGTCACATTGTCAATCTATACAATATATATATATATATATATATATATATATATATATATATATATATATATATATATATATATATATATATATATATATATGTCGTACCTAATAGCCAGAACGCACTTCTCAGCCTACTATGCAAGGCCCGATTTGCCTAATAAGCCAAGTTTTCCTGAATTAATATATTTTTCCTAATTTTTTTCTTATGAAATGATAAAGCTACCCATTTCATTATGAATGAGGTCAATTTTTTTTTATTGGAGTTAAAATTAACGTAGATATATGACCGAACCTAACCAACCCTACCTAACCTAACCTAACCTATCTCTATCGGTTAGGTTAGGTTAGGTAGCAGAAAAAGTTTGGTTAGGTTAGGTTAGGTAGGTTAGGTAGTCGAAAAAACATTAATTCATGAAAACTTGGCTTATTAGGCAAATTAGGCCATGCATAGTTGGCTGAGAAGTGCGTTCTGGCTATTAGGTACGACATATATATATATATATATATATATATATATATATATATATATATATATATATATATATATATATATATATATATATATATATATATATATATATATATAAACAGGATTCATTTTTTAGTCTATAAAATTAATACTGATAGTGATTTAAAAGTGGAATAGCGGCCAAAAAAATAGTGGACACAGGTCTCTGCGATTTGCATTGAAAAACGGACTCGTATTGTCTGGCAATATTAAAACAATGTTGTCATTATTCCAACATTTCCTCGTAAACCTCGGATCATTCGATCACCTGCTCTCACGTATTCCAAACGCACTTGGCATATATGAACGCACTCAGCATATATGGACGCACTCGGCATATATGGACGCACTCGGCATATATGGACGCACTCGGCATATATGGACGCACTCGGCATATATGGACGCACTCGGCATATATGGACGCACTCGGCATATATGGACGCACTCGGCATATATGGACGCACTCGGCATATATGGATGCACTCGGCATATATGGACGCACTCGGCATATATGGACGCACTCGGCATATATGGACGCACTCGGCATATATGGACGCACTCGGCATATATGGACGCACTCGGCATATATGGACGCACTCGGCATATATGGACGCACTCGGCATATATGGACGCACTCGGCATATATGGACGCACTCGGCATATATGGACGCACTCGGCATATATGGACGCACTCGACAAATATGAGCGCACTCGACAAATACAATCGCACTCGACGAACGTGAACGCACTCGACAAACACACTCAACAAGCACAAACGCACTCTGGCTGCTAGAACACAAGGGGGCCAAGAGTGAAATGCAGTATACTCTGAATATACCATCTCCTGGGTTAGATATACCCAACTTAAATGTGTCGCGGGGAAACTATACCCTAATTGTCCAATTTGCTGACCTGAAATTACCCTCGTAATGCACTTTAAATTTAACGTTAAAACAGCGTGATAAATCCCGGTCCAATAGTGAAATAAATAAATAAAAAATCCCTGGGAATTTCCTTAAGACTTATTAGCATTGACCTCGATAGATATCAGTGATAGATATGAGTTGGTTAGGGTTATATAGGCGTCTGGTTAAGGGAAAACCACTGCAATTCTTACGTTTGTTCAATGGTCCGAAATGAGCAAGCATACATGTATAAACAAATGTATGTTTGCGAATTATTTGTTAATTTAACTTCCAGATATTTCTCCTTGTTTGCATACGATGAGTTGTGGGTTGGATTGCGTATTTCTTTGTTATCCTTTTTAGCCTGTAGTGCTGTTGTGGACTTTTTTTTTTTTACCTTAATTTTGAGCCTTCCCCTTTCCCTTCGTTCACTCGTTAGGAATTGTCAATCATTCTGGTAATCTCCATAGCATGCCATTCTCTCTTTCTCTCTCTGTCTCTGACTCTGTCTGTCTGTCTGTCTGTCTGTCTCTCTCTCTCTCTCTCTCTCTCTCTCTCTCTCTCTCTCTCTCTCTCTCTCTCTCTCTCTCTCTCTCTCTCTCTCTCTCTCTCTCTCTCTCATCCTATGCAGGTCATTCCTATTAGATCATCTCCTCGGGACCTCCTATTCGTCATGAGTTAGAAAGTTAATCTATTTTGTCTCTACTAGTTTTTCTCCCCATGTTCCCACCCCTCCTTCTCCCCCCCTCCCTTCCTCTTCTCCTCCGGTTTTAATATTTTTCCCCCAGTGGATGAGGATAATGATGACTATAATAGTTTGGTGATTATGTAGTGGGTTTTTTTACGGTCTTCTGTAGACAAATGTCTGGGAACTTTTCTTATTAAGACCACTCAATAGCTCGGTCGGTAGAGCTTCGGCCTCTCACGCGTGGGGTCCGCGGTTCGAGTCTCCTAGTGCCCAGGAGAATGGAATCTTCTGTAGGATCCTTATGCTGACTCTGTCTTACTTATATACTTATTGTTACTTACATGTTACTTACTCTTGCTCTGGGTCTATTGTTACTTGCTTAGGGGGGGGGGTTGTGTCTGTATCCCCGGCACGTGTGCCCCTGCATGTGTGGGCCTGCATGTGTGCCCCTGCATGTGTGTCCCTGCACGTGTGTCCCTGCACGTGTGTCCCTGCATGTGTGTCCCTGCACGTGTGTCCCTGCATGTGTGCCCCTGCATGTGTGTCCCTGCACGTGTGGACCTGCACGTGTGCCCCTGCACGTGTGTCCCTGCATGTGTGTCCCTGCACGTGTGTCCCTGCATGTGTGCCCCTGCATGTGTGTCCCTGCATGTGTGCCCCTGCATGTGTGTCCCTGCACGTGTGTCCCTGCACGTGTGTCCCTGCACGTGTGCCCCCTACACGTGTGTGCCTGCACGTATGCCCCTGCATGTGTGGGCCTGCATGTGTGCCCCTGCATGTGTGTCCCTGCACGTGTGGACCTGCACGTGTGCCCCCTACACGTGTGTCCCTGCACGTGTGGACCTGCATGTGTGTCCCTGCATGTGTGCCCCCTACACGTGTGCCCCTGCACGTGTGTCCCTGCATGTGTGCCCTTGCATGTGTGTCCCTGCATGTGTGCCCCCTACACGTGTGTGCCTGCACGTGTGCCCCCTGCACGTGTGTCCCTGCACGTGTGCCCCTGCACGTGTGCCCCCTACACGTGTGTGCCTGCACGTATGCCCCTACACGTGTGCCCCTGCACGTGTGCCCCCTACACGTGTGTGCCTGCACGTATGCCCCTGCACGTATGCCCCTGCACGTGTGCCCCTGCACGTGTGTCCCTGCACGTGTGCCCCTACACGTGTGCCCCTGCACCTGTGTAAATATCTGCCTGGTTGTGCGAATGCTGTCAAAGTATCTTTCTCGCCAAAAACTAATTGCTAACCGATACGTCAGAATCGATGTTATGAAATATAATTTACCTGGAAACAAAAGCCAAATGTACTCTATCACAGAGCTGTTTGATGAAATTAATAAAACAAAATTCGACTGCCAATATAGAGCTAACTGCCCATTGGAAGTGTGGGGGGGGGGGCTAATACCCCTCTCTAATGACAGGTTAACCAGCCTCGACACGAATAATATTTAGTCACATTTAGCCGATAAATCATTAACAATTAACAAAATTAACAATAGACTGTTCACGAACCAGTTATTCCCTGCCACTCATTATATATTCTTAAGCGTCTCTCGCGCGTAATCATTCACTGGTATAACAAAGCGAATTGTTATTATTCGCGTATAATTACGCACCGAGCGTTCTGGAATACGCTTCCCCCGGTACCCCACAGAGGATATTATCATCAAAGGGGTTCGAACACTCAGCTGTCAGAGTGTTACAGAATACATTTGCCTCTTCTGCCGAATTATTTGATAGCGTTCACTCGGTCATAGTCGCGATCCGCTTTGAGGCTTTTACACGGGTTGTGAACGGTGAATGTGAGAGGTGTTCTGCCCCTGTTTGACTTCCGCTAAGAGGGGCAGCTGTGTTTGACTTCCGCTAAGAGTGACAGCTGTGTTTGACTTCCGCTAAGAGGGGCAGCTGTGTTTGACTTCCGCTAAGAGTGGCAGCTGTGTTTGACTTCCCCTAAGAGTGGCAGCTGTGTTTGACTTCCACTAAGAGTGACAGCTGTGTTTAACTTCCACTAAGAGTGGCAGCTGTGTTTAACTTCCACTAAGAGTGGCAGCTGTGTTTGACTTCCACTAAGAGTGACAGCTGTGTTTGACTTCCACTAGGAGTGACAGCTGTGTTTGACTTCCACTAAGAGTGACAGCTGTGTTTGACTTCCACTAGGAGTGACAGCTGTGTTTGACTTCCACTAAGAGGAGCAGCTGTGTTTGACTTCCCCTAAGAGTGACAGCTCTTATATATAATATATAAGAATGGGAAAGTGTTTCCACAAATTCCTTCCCGGTTGCAGAATCTTGAGAAAATGTTAGTAATTTACCGGACAGAAGCGAGAAGCTAAAAGTCAACAAGGGGGGGGGGGGGGGAACAACACGACAGTCCAGCCGGCCACTACTGCTCCTGCCAGACCCGTCAAGCCGTTTGGGCTTCCCGAGCTTGAGCTTAAAATGGATGAAGACGATGTTTCCTGGCCGGCATCGATGCCATTGCTGGACCGTTTTGTTTATGTCATAATACCAGCGCCTCCTAGGCCCAACAGAACAGCTTGGGCAGGGGAGAGATGGGGGATTGAGCTGAGCGTAGCGAGATAAATAGTGTAGTACACTCTTATGTACACTCTTTACTCTGGACTGGACATTAATCTCTGTCCGGTCCAGAGTAAAGTATAGCAGTTACGATGATAAAGCTCTATGCCAGCATGACTACATAACACATGGGTGAGATATGAGGACAGAACAGCCGCCAAACACACACCGAAACTACGACGTTGGTACAACCTTCGAACAAGTTTTAACACTTCCTAACCAGTTATAACAATCAATATAGCAAGTTGTAACAACGTTCTAATACGTCATAAACACGTTAAGCCAAGATGTAACAACTTTATTACAAGTTGTAACAAGCGGAAAATAGAGACAGTTTCGGTTTGTGTTTCCAGGGCAGCAGCTGAGATATGAGGAAGGAGTGCCCAACCAGGAGCCCTTACCACCCCCCTCCCCCCTTACCACTGCTCACCTACCCCCTTTCCCCATCACCCCAGGTTCGCCCCCTCCCTCTCCCCTCTCTCCCCCTTCTCACTGATTGGTTATTTACCCCAAATGTAAATACATAACTAACTGTTCCACTCCCAGATCTTTCTCACGTGTCTCTCCACCTTACCACTGTCGCTCCACCTTATCACTCTCTATCCTCATCACTCTCTATACTCATCACTGGCTCTTCATCTCATCACTGCCTCTCGGAGAACCTTCATTTAGCGACACCCGAGAAAACGCCAAAATGAAACCTGAAAATTTCCTTTGAAACTAGTGCTTGAGGCGCCAGAGACGTGTGTGGATCTCCCAGAGGTGGAGTGGCCGCCTCCACTGAAGATTAAACTCACATATAAGGAAGAGGCAGGGAGGAAGAGGGAGGGAGAGATGGACGGAAAGGAGAGGGAGGGAGGGAGGGAGAATTGCAGGGGAAATAAATCTCTAATGTGAGGAAAATGGAAAAAGAATGAATGAATGAATGAGAGAAGAATTGGAGGGGGAGATAGAAGAGGAAGGAAGACTGATACGATAAATTAAAGGTGGTGGTAAAGATGACACGACAACCTTAGTTTACTGGAACAGAAGACCTAGAATGTGGGAGGTTCTGTCTGAGGTCACGTGTCAAAACCGAAACAACTACCAGGGGTCAACACTGTCAAAATATCAAAACTACCAGGGGTCAACACTGTCAAAATATCAAAACTACCAGGGGTCAACACTGTCAAAATATCAAAACTACCAGGGGTCAACACTGTCAAAATATCAAAACTACCAGGGGTCAACACTGTCAAAATATCAAAACTACCAGGGGTCAACACTGTTAAAATATCAAAACTACCAGGGGTCAACACTGTCAAAATATCAAAACTACCAGGGGTCAACACTGTCAAAATAGCAAAACTACCAGGGGTCAACACTGTCAAAATAGCAAAACTACCAGGGGTCAACACTGTCAAAATAGCAAAACTACCAGGGGTCAACACTGTCAAAATATGAAAACCACTCCTTGCCCCCCCCCCCTCTCCCCCCCCCCCCTCCTTCTCCCTCCTCCCTCCTTCTCCCTCCTCTCCTACCTCCTTGTTTCCTGGCACTAAATTGCCTGTTCCAGTTTAATTTAGTTAGTCGTTCAAGTGACTAGGGATGGACGATTTCAGAAGCATAGGGGGCAGGAGGGAGAGGGGGGGGGGAAATGGATTACGTCTGTAGAGGATTTCAGTGAAAAAGCTGTTTTGGTGGGTACAGCGACGGCCTGGTTGTTAAGATGATTGGCGTTCATGCCTCCGATAGTTTAAATACCGCTTGGCTTCGCCTTTGACTTAAGATCTAGTCAACCCCCTGGAGAGTTAGTTATTAAGTCCACTACAATAGTTTACAGACCAACCAGCAATTTGGCTTTACACATGAAGATTGTCTAGGACTAAAGTATACTCGGTATATAGTCAGAAATGGGTATAGAAATGGGTATACCCATTGTGGGGCACCATTCCCTCTTCATCCTGTCCTCATACACCAGCTCCTTGTCCTCATATATTAACATATTCATGTTGCTGTCTAATTCCCACATTATCAAATTAGTAACAATATGTCCATTGATTCTTACTCTTAGAATTAGATTGTGTGAATGAGACGCCAATACTGCTGCTTTGTCATACCAATACATGTTTCTAAATCAAAATGTCAAAATCAATATTAACATATATAAGGTCAAAGGGCAAGTCTGTGATATTATAGAAAGGAATGTAATTTTATGTCATCATCAATGACATTTGTTTTACAATGACAGCGATCATCAATGAATGGTATTGGTGGATCATCAAATACAATGAGGTCACTATAGTTATCAGGTCCCACCCAGTTTGAGCTGGCTAAGGTATACCCAGTATGAGTTGGCTCAGGTATACTCACCCAGTATTAGCTGGGTATACCCAGCCTATACTAAGGTATACCCAAATATAATCAGGTACAAATTATGGAACAGTAAATCAGACAGGAAAAGTGTGATTTGGTCTACAAATAAAGTGGTTTAATTTTGATCTCTTGGATGAAGTAGCAATTGTTAGCGATATTAGTGATATTAGAATGCATCAATTGAGGTTGTAACTACCTTTCGGGATGGTTGAGTGTGACTATGAGAGGGGAGGGGAGGGGGTATGCTCTGACTACAAGGGAAGGTTGCTGAGCATAGTGGGACTGGGGCATAGTGGGACTGGAGCATAGTCCACATTTTTAAAAATCTCATCATGTTAGAATCGCGAACCTAAGCTAGTGCATCATTCCTGGGCACCAGAGAACCAGCCTGTGAAGATTGATTGATAAAGATTAAGCCACCCAAGAGGTGGCACGGGCATGAATAGCCCGTAAAGCCTGTGAAGAGGTGTGTATACTTTTATGTGCTGTTCCCCTCGTCCTCCCCACCATTCCCCACTCCACCATCCCCTCTTCCTTCCCACCATGCCTCACTCCGCTGTCCCTTTGTCTTACACCGGTGTGGCTCTCCGGTATTAAACCGGTTGGTGGCGAAGAGACTGATTTCGGCCGGGGTTCGAGCCCAGAACAACGAAGTGGGGGGAAAGGAGGGTTGGCTTCGCGTCCATTCATATAACTGTTCGCCCCTGTTCACCCAGCAGTAACTGGTGACGAGGTTGGAAAACTGATTGGCAGATTGTGTTCCAGGGTAAAGTAGTAGAGTAAGGCTTACCATGAGCTACAGGAAAGGAAAGCTCTAAGCTTGCTAGTAGGTGTCAGAACTCGTCTTCTCACGTAGAGCGACGGTCTCGTTTTAAGCAGGTCCGTGTTCAATCCCCGACCATCCACAAGTGGTTGGACACCAATTCTAATCCTCCACATTTTGGATAAGGATTTGGATTTCCAAATCCTTATCCAAATCCGTTCCAAGTTTATATAATCGTGTCGCTTTCCCCTCCATGTAACCAATCAGTGTAAACAAAAAATAACAAATACGCAGCGTAAAGGAATGATAAAAAAAAGAGAGTTTCAGAGACTATTCATTGCTCCAAAAGTCAAGGAGGTGTGTCCTGTACAGTCCTGTCGAAAAGTTCAGTCCTGTCCAAAAGTGCAGTCCAGTCCAAAAGTCCTGTACAGAGTCTTGGTGTCCCTCAGTTAGAAACCAATAAAAATTCATTGGTTTCTATTGGTTAAACCAATAGAAAACTCATTGGTTTCGCTCCACTTGCACAAGTATAATTCCATTTCCCCTCAGGTAACAGATACGAGCCACAGCAAAGTTGAAAAGATTTCTCTTTTCATTAGACTTGCTACAAATTCCAATTAAGACTTCCCAGCGTTGAAAAGGAAAATAAGACTTTATTTTTCTTGTGAATTTCAAAATAGGGATAATGATTTTTTTTTCACTAATACGTTGTTTCTTGGATTATCTTGAGGGAGAATAAATTGTCTTTAGTCACGATATTGGCTTTCTCTAGAGTGATTGTTTCAAGCGTAGGTTAGACATATATATATGAATGAATTTGGGTAGTATAAATAGTCTTAACTGTCTCCGTGGTGTAGTGGTAAGACACTCGCCTGGCGTTCCGCGAGCGCTATGTCATGGGTTCGTATCCTGGCCGGGGAGGATTTACTGGGCGCAATTCCTTAACTGTAGCCTCTGTTTAACGCAACAGTAAAATGTGTACTTGGATGAAAAAACGATTCTTCGCGGCAGGGGATCGTATTCCAGGGACCATAGGATTAAGGACTTGCCCGAAACGCTACGCGTACTAGTGGCTGTACAAGAATGTAACAACTCTTGTATATATCTCAAAAAAAAAAAAAAAAAAAAATAGGAGCTGGCTCGTATGGGCCAATAGGACCTCTACAATATCAATTTTTTTATGTTAACATTAAAATAAATTACAGAAGGCCTATATTGGCACATACGAGTTTATTCCTTATAATATTCACCCAAACTCGTTCATATACATGTTTAGCCTACGCTTGAAACAATGTTATTACGAAATAAATCTCTTGGGGGGGGGAGGGGAATGTAGCCACTTTTCAAACACTAAACTTAAAAATTGTATCAACTGACTTACATAATAAATCATATATGATAAATCTTACATCATAAACTGTAAATACAGTTTACAGCTCATTAGAAATTTGAGCTCCAGTACAAACCTTACAATTATCTTGAAATAAGAGACCTATTAACCAGTCTACAGTAAACCTTAAGTGCTGCTCTACCAGCTGTAAACTGATGTAGTCAGTATATTTGATTTTTTATGTTTTTTTTTTTTAATTTGTGTTTAAAAACGAAAGAATAAAGAAATCATAAAATGCCAAACTTAGGATCGACAGTTTGGATGACTTGTTAAGTGCTGATGGAAGTTACTGCTGTTTTTAAAAGTACAATGTTTCAGGATTTTCTTGAGAAAAGTTTACCGGAGGCCTATTGGCCCAAACTTGACACCTTAGATTATCCAAGATTTCTTACGCATTAAATAATGATTTTGTAAGATTCTTCCTTGATTATCCATGGGAGGGGAGGACACGGGGTGTGTGGATGGACCAATATAAATGAGACGTCAGGAAGTACGTTAAAAAGACGATTTAAGAGGCCAAATACGTCAAAAAGTAAACAATAAAATGGAAAAGAAAACACAGTAAAAAAAAATTAATTGTACTTCAGCTCCTGGGCTCCATACTTTACGACCCTCTTGTTGCATGAATGACATTGATGCAACAAGGAATCAACGCTATTATGCATACTCTTAAGCCTATTGAAGAAGTGAGGAGCTAAATTAACTACTAGTAAATAATTAAGTGTGTCCGGCCTGCCATAGGCCTAAGGGCCACGGACGATTACCCCTGTTTATAAATATTTGTATAATATATACCAGGATTCGAACCCGCGCCGGCTAGGATTGGTTACTGTATTCTTTACGTCAAGGGGGGATCCGGGGTAGCCAGGGTAGGGCCTCAACAAAGGTGCTGATCATTCCATTCCCATTTCAACCAATTACTGTAATGGGCGCGCCACACGAGGTCTCCAATTACTATATATAATGGGCAGCCGAAGTATCACCACGTGACACCCCCCCCCCCCCACTCCCCTCCCCCCTCCTCGTAAATGACTTCACAGCCACGTTTAAAATGAAGCAATATTTCGAACTTATTTCATGAATAAACGTAGCAACTGACGACGTATTGACGTATGGAAATTCAATCACAAATGTAAATTTTCCAACACACACACACACACACACACATACACACACACACACACACACACACACACACACACACACACACACACACACACACACACACACACGCACACTGTTTTGACGAGGTCTTTCCTCCAGCCCCGTAGCTAGACTCTGTCTCGCTGGAAATAACTCGTAATAGCACAGAATTGTTCGCTGTTCTCTTCACTCCTAAGATCAAATCTCAGAAATAACAATAACATCCATCATAACGTCTAAACATTGTCTGTCTAGTGTTGAGCAACGGGAATCCTAGTGACGAAAATTAAAATTCCCAACTCCTTTTTTTTTCTTAATCATACTGTGTACCTTAATCATACTGTTAATCATACTGTGTGTACCTTAATCATACTGTTAATCATACTGTGTACCTTCATTACACACAGAAATCACAATTGCGTGATGCATCAAATAAACAATCATATGTCTGAGCTGTCTGAGTCGATTAAGACAGCGTCTGGGATGCTCTCGGACGTAGGTTCGAATCCTCGTCACGGCCCTTGTGGAATTGTTCACTCTGTACTTACTGTACCTTGTTGAGTAATTAGTGATTTTTTCTTTCTCTTGAGCACTTGTTCTGTGTGACTTGTTCCCAGCATTCATTTAAATACAAAAACTTGTCAGGATACGAAACCTTACGAGAGAGAGAGAGAGAGAGAGAGAGAGAGAGAGAGAGAGAGAGAGAGAGAGAGAGAGAGAGAGAGAGAGAGAGAGACAATTTATCTATCTGAGGACAATGTCGTGTATATGGAAGATCGTAAAGTGTTGTAAAAGTGAAGGAGGAAGCTAAGAAGATGTTTAAGAGTCATTAAAACCCCTTCTTTGTTGATATAAATTACCAGGAAATGTTGGAATCTTAAGTGAGCAAGTCAGGATAACAAGTTTATGAGGGGAGAAAGGGGGTTGAAGCAGTATACTAAGTGTGTGTGTGTGTGTGTGTGTGTGTGTGTGTGTCTGTGTGTGTGTGTGTGTGTGTGTGTGTGTGTGTGTGTGTGTCTGTGTGTGTGTGTGTGTGTGTGTGTGTGTGTGTGTGTGTGTGTGTGTGTGTCCCGTGCATCTTCCTATAAATTCCAATTAAGAGTTTTCAATCGCGGGGCAAAAATAAAACACATTTTTCTTTTTACAACGTTCGAACTTTGCCACAAAGTGGAACTTAGGATCGACATTTTGGATGACTTGTTGAGTGCTGATGGAAGTTACTGTTGTTTTTAAAAGTACAATACAATGTTTCAGGATTTTCTTGAGAAGAGTTTAGAAACTCTAGAGAGTCCCGTTTCATCGTCTGGAGCTGCAGTGACCTCTTGAGGTGTGGCGAAGAGCTAATGTTAACAGAGTTTCGAGAATTCCTGAGTAAATCCTGTGTCAATCCTGTGTCAATCCTGTGAGAGTTGTCACTGCGACCCAGTTTGTGGCGAAAAGATTTGATGTATATCATAGAAAACCTGAGAAGAAAATTCATTACGGTTACTTTATTACTACTGTATTTTGTAGAGTATTACTACTGTATTTTGTAGAGTATTACTACTGTATTCCTGGGCCAGTAGGCCTACTTACATGAATTTATTTCAACAAACACCTTTTTTGAGGGGGCCTAGTGGCTTGTTCTGTGCACTGATTTGTACTCTACTTGAACATAGGAGAGACAGACAGATATGAAGAGACGTATAGATTCCTGTCAGTCATTAGGGAAAGGCAGCATTGTTCAGGTGGAAGACAGTTCAACACGTCAGACAATGGGTCAGCCAATTAGCTATCAGCGAGTGGACACCTGACCCTTGTCTGCCTGTCTGTCTGCCTGTCTGTCTGTCTCTCTCTCTCTCTCTCTCTCTCTCTCTCTCTCTCTCTCTCTCTCTCTCTCTCTCTCTCTCTCTCTCTCTCTCTCTCTCTCTCTCTCTCCCTTCCTCCTCACCTCAACACCACTACTATTAACTGTTCCACCACTATCACTACTACCACTATTCTTATCAGTACCACCACTATCACTACTACCACTATTCTTATCAGTACCACCACTATCGCTACTATCACTATTCTTATCAGTTCCACCACTATCACTACTACCACTATTCTTATCAGTTCCACAACTCTCACTATTCTTATCAGTACTACCGCTATCGCTACTATCACTATTCTTATCAGTTCCACCACTATCACTATTCTTATCAGTACCACCACTATCACTACTACCACTATTCTTATCAGCTGTAAGAAAAGTAAACAGGTAGGAGCTGTGACAAAGATTCGAACTCGCTCACTTGGTACTCCCCCAAGCACACGCCCT
Source organism: Procambarus clarkii (assembly GCF_040958095.1). Taxonomy (NCBI): domain Eukaryota; kingdom Metazoa; phylum Arthropoda; class Malacostraca; order Decapoda; family Cambaridae; genus Procambarus; species Procambarus clarkii. Next base: position 43,659,079 of record NC_091183.1, on the reverse strand, counting down.
AAACCACTACACCACGACATGCTCACAAACCAATGCCTCCTGGGATTCCACTGAATCCTCTAGGGTTCCTGAGGCTTCCATCTGAATCCCAATCAGGGTTTCACGCTTTGCCTCCATGCTCTCTGGCTTCATGGGCCACTGTTTTTTTTTTTGTTTAGCATGTCATGGTGTGGTGGCTTAGGGCGTGTGCTTGATGGGGGGGGGGGAGTACGAGGAGAGCGTTTTCGAATCCTTCTCATGGCTCCTATTGATTTTCTCACTAATATCTCAACCACTATTGTTATCAGTACTACCATCAGAGCCACCACCACTACACCACACCACACCACCACTACACCACACCACATCACCACCACTACACCACACCACCACCACTGCACCACATCACCACCACTGCACTACACCACCACCACACTACACCACATCACCACCACTACACCATCACCACCACTACACCACCACCACATCACCACCACTGCACTACACCACCACCACACTACACCACATCACCACCACTACACCACCACCACCACTACACCACTACCACATCACCACCACACTTCACCACACTCCTAACAAACCAACACAAAGTATTGGTCTAACATACGTAAACACAATAAAATCATTTCTCTTCAATGTTTGGCGGGTGCATGGAATTTTGTCTTTGTTGATGAGGTCGGGCTGTGATGAGGACGGGCTGTGATGAGGACGGGCTGTGATGAGGACGGGCTGTGATGAGGACGGGCTGTGATGAGGACGGGCTGTGATGAGGACGGGCTGTGATGAGGACGGGCTGTGATGAGGACGGGCTGTGATGAGGACGGGCTGTGATGAGGACGGGCTGTGATGAGGACGGGCTGTGATGAGGTCGGGCTGTGATGAGGACGGGCTGTGATGAGGTCGGGCTGTGATGAGGACGGGCTGTGATGAGGACGGGCTGTGATGAGGACGGGCTGTGATGAGGACGGGCTGTGATGAGGACGGACTCTGATGAGGACGGGCTGTGATGAGGACGGGCTAATATACAAGCCCAAACGTAACAGCTTAAACAGACCTCTCCAAGGCATGATACAATACCCCTTTCCTTACAAGCTCCACTACTTGCTATACACAGCCCCAAAGAGTGTTGAATTCCTTCTCAAACACAGAGAAAGAGGAATGTTGGGATTAATAATTGTCCAATTATTGCTGATTATTTGTTAGCGTTAAGGATTAACTGAACAGCCGCTGTTGATAACTAATCCCCGACACCTGAATCCTCATTAACCGCGTTAAATGAGCTGTCAACACCACTTAAACCTGCTGGTCTTTGAAGCCTTTGCATAGAGTCATCTTCATGTATTATAATATAATTTGAATCAAGCTGATGTGGGTTTTCCTTTCATACAGCTCTGCTACAGCAGAATGGTAAAGTTACAGCTGTAGTCACAACTGTAATACGTTAGACTGTATTTACTTCTGGCAATTGGGAGCAGCTATATGTTAAAATCTTGAATACAAGGCTGTAATTCCCTCTGTAGTAGATTTCAAAATGTAATCACAGATCCATTGTAATTAGGGTCTAGAAAGCTTGACACACAACATAGGGATAAAGATGGGGACGAACTTGAACATTTCGTCCTAAACTGTACGTCAATTTTATCGTTTAAATGATAACATTCAGATAACATTCCGTGACGACTTTGTTGTGTGTGATAAAATACCTGAACTTCAGAAATTGTATTAGTTTGGGGTTTATAATAGATTACATTAATTACAAATAAATTAAAACTTATATATTATTCAGAGGTATAAATAGAAATTATAATTGTTTAATTTAGTTTATAATATCCATCATAAAGTAATTAATGTTTAACTATTAGATAAAACAATTACACCGTATGTTAATATAACCACTGTAATTACAATGAAAATAGTTTACCACTGCAAAATAATGCATAATATTTTAAAATCGTTGTTAAACACTAACTGCGTTCTAAGACCTTTAGTAGACTCTACAACCAGTATGCGTTTCTCGCTTCATGCAGGTCGGGGTTCAATTCCTGACCGTCCAAGTGGTTGGGCACCATTCCTTCTCTCTACCCCTCCATTAACTCCTTATCCTCATATCCCTATCCCCAAACCCATCCCAAATCCTTATCCTGATCCCTTCCGAGTGCTATATAGTTGTCAATAGCTACACGTGTGTCGGATATATAATAATCTACCGCTTAAGGAACGAATAAAAGTTATATAATATACTGAAAGTCAGGGGATGTGTTGAGTATATTAACAAATCAATTGTTAATTATAGTAGCAATCGAATAAAAGATGATACTGATAATAGTTTGAAATGCAGATAACACATGAGGTTAATGGGTCAGGTTTCAGTACATTCAAAGACTGACTGTTAGAAAGGCACTTACAAACATGTACATATAACCTTACGTAAATTTGCAAGGCACACACACACACACACACACATACACACACATACACACACACACACACACACACACACACACACACACACACACACACACACACACACACACACACACCAAATGAGCCACAGGGACGTTAGACAGAACTCTTTCAGTGTCAGAGTAGTTAACAGATTGAATGCATTAGGAAGTGACGTGGTGGAGGCTGACTCCATACACAGTTTCAAGTGTAGATAAGATAGAGCCCAGTAGGCTCAGGAATCTGTACACCTGTTGATTGACAGTTGAGAGGCGGGACCAAAAAACAGAGCTCAACCCCGGCAAGCACATCCAGGTAAGTACAACTAGGTAAGTACACACACACACACACACACACACACACACACACACACACACGCACACGCACACGCACACACACACACACACACACCACATTTTTCATCAGCAAAAGAATTTGTGTGCAGTTTTACCCGCATTCCAAAATGTTCTCATGAAAATACATTACCAACTACTACTGCCCAAATATTTGGACACGCTGAGGTTCGACCAGACTGTTGCGGATAATGTATTGTGAAAGTCTAGGGATCAGGCGAGGGATTCCGCTGTTGTATAACTCTGAACAAACAGGAGTGTTTCGTGAGGAAGTTAAACGTTTCCCGATTTTGTGAAAAGTTGTGGTTTGGGTTTTGTTGCTCAAGTTGAAACAATGCGAATATTTTATTGTTTTTCGTTGACACATTATTATTATTATTAGCATCTTTATTGACAAGATTTAATTACAATTTTGTTTAATCTGAGGAATTCAATTAAGTCTTTGCTACACATGACTTTGAGTGTTGTTATAACAGGGTTATAGCTTTCCCTTTAGCTTATCTTTAGTCATATCTTTCTAAGTGTTCCCTAGAGCACGACCTCTACAATCAACTTACAACCAGGGCTCCCAAATTACCTCTGGATGAACAGAGGCGCAAGCAATTATGGATTAATGCCCAATCGTCCCTCCCTGTCTAGAGCTCGAACCCTGGCCAAAATGGCTCGCGAGGCTCGGGCCAGGTGTGTTGATCCTTCCTCGCAGGTTTGCAAACATGTGCTAAATGTTTTTTGGGGGGGCGTTAGTGTGGCCCTTATACCGAGTGGGATCAGAGCTCATATTCTAATGAATTACCAAAGCCGTATATCGTTAAGTTAAAGAGTGATGTTTTGGGTTGGGTTGAGATAGGTTGGGTTAGTTTGAGTTAGGTTAGCTTAAGTTAGGATTGGTTTTAAGATCAGTTGACAAAACCCCCTCTGGGTACAAAGTGACATGAAATATTTCCTTTGTTGACCTCAAAAACTTCAGATTCTAAAACTTCAGATTTAAAAAACTTCAGAAACAGTTTCAGCAGAGGGCAAGAATATGCAGGCATACTTCAGCCACAATAACGTGGCTCAAGTATGTTGACCAGACCACACACTAGAAAGTGAAGGGACGACGACGTTTCGGTCCGTCCTGGACCATTCTCAAGTCGATTGTGACTTGAGAATGGTCCAGGACGGACCGAAACGTCGTCGTCCCTTCACCTTCTAGTGTATGTGGTCTGGTCAACAGGGCAAGAATAGTCTAGATAACGTAAAAAAAGCCCATTATCTATGTGGTTTCTATGTGGATTTATGACGCTTCTATGTGGACCATCTCACATATATTGACGTAATGGGCGATTACAATTTGGTCAACCCTTCTTCCTGTTTCTATAGTACTGTTTGTTCCTATTAACAGCCTGGTTGATCAGTCCGGCAACCAGGAGGCCTGGTCGACGACCGGGCCGCGGGGACGCTAAGCCCCGGAAGCTCCTCAAGGTAACCTCAAGGAGGAACGTACATATATTGATGTAATGGACATTTAGATAGAATTTGGTGCTATTCACTTCGAATAGAGTCCGAAAGAAACTTGAAGCTCAAAACCAAACTTAAATATCCCTTGGGCTAGTATAGCACATATATGTACTATGTTAGGCCTCAGGTAGCGGGAATTAGGCCTAGGATGGTTAGCTTAGGTTAGATTAGTTTAGGTTAGGTTAGATTAGGTTAGGTTAGGTTAGGTTATCTTAGGTTAGATTAGGTTAGGTTAGAATAGATTACGTTAGGTTAGGTTATCTTAGGTTAGATTAGGTTAGGTTAGGTTAGATTAGATTAGGTTAGGTTAGGTTAGGTTATCTTAGATTAGGTTAGGTTAGGTTAGATTAGATTAGGCTAGGTTAGGTTATCTTAGGTTCGATTAGGTTAGATTAGATTAGATTAGATTAGGTTAGGTTATCTTAGGTTAGTTTGGGTTAGGTTAGGTTAGATTATATTAGGTTAGGTTAGATTTCAATAGCAATATAAATTCAAAACCTGTGCCGTGTTGTCCAAATTCACGAGCCAACCAAGTTCTATTTTCAAATTGCCCATTAGGTAGAATTGAAGAAGAAAAGAAGAAGGAGGCCTGGTCGACGACCGGGCCGCGGGGACACTAAGCCCCGGAAGCACCTCAAGGTAGCCTCAAGGTAGGTCATTATATGTACGATGGTCGACATCGTTACTATAAGTACTATCTGAATAGATCAATAGGCTCCATTAAATATATATATATATATTCATGCACATTCTCCTACACAGTGTGTTAAGATAATTCTTACTAAATTCTTATTCTGTTCTTAGAAGAGTCTCGCCTCTCAAAACTGGCGAATGTCAGAGCTGGTAGCTTTATTTCTTTGCCTTATAATGAATATAACAAAAGATTTTATGAATGTCTTATATACATATTTCGTTCTTTTGGTATTGTGTAAAATCAGATGTGAAACGCTGATTGGAAGTAAAGAACTTAGTCAAGTTGATCCTGTAACGAAAAGCTATTTCACTGTGTATCTCGTTGCTCTCTCTCTCTCTCTCTCTCTCTCTCTCTCTCTCTCTCTCTCTCTCTCTCTCTCTCTCTCTCTCTTTCTCTCAGTAAAACAAATAAGCAGGGCTGAGGCTGGGGGAAAGGGAGGGGAGGAAGAGGCCACCACTGACCCCCAAGAGCTGTTGAGCAGCTAATAAAGCCTTCCTCTCTGTGCTTTATTACCTCTCCTCTCAACCAATAGGTGGCGTATTGTACGTTATGGTAACCAACGTTGCAAATGCAACCTAGTAAAATGGGTTGATCGAGTTCATACTTCTCTGGTTAGGCTAAAAGGTTGGATTTTTTTTTTTTTTTACCGAGTGGCAAATCAAGAGAACTGGATGATTTATATCTATAATGAGTGTTAACTAACATCTATTGTGTTAGCTAACATCTATTGTGTTAGCTAACATCTATTGTGTTAGCTAACATCTATTGTGTTAGCTAACATCTATTGTGTTAGCCTAATAATATGTGGGCCTGCGGGCCCCTCCAAGCAACAGCCTGGTGGACCAAGCTCTCACAAGAAAGCAAGCAGCTTTCTCATTAAGATCTCTCTCATTAAGGCAGCGTCTGGGATGCTCTCGGACGTAGGTTCGAACCCTGGTCTCGAACCCCTTGGTGATTGGTTCATTTGATGCATCACGCTATTGTGATTTCGTTGTGCAAAGCTCTCACAGGTCCGGCCTGGCCTCGGGCCGGGCTTGGGGGGGAGAGTAGAATATCTCCCAGAACCCCATCAAGCAGGTACCACAAGGTCTTGGAGGGGGAGTTATCGAAGCTGGAGTCTTGGTGTGCCTTCGTTCACCGGTCGACATGCAGGTCGGCGTTCAATCCCCGACCGTCCAAGTGGTTGGGTACCATTCCTTCCCTCCGTCCCAAATCCTTATCCTAACCCCTTCCCAGTGCTATATAGTCGTATTGGCTTGGCGCTTTCCCATAATAATTCTCTCTCTCTCTCAACCATTCGTCTGGCCTGTGGTTCATACAGAGCTTCGCCAATCCCTATAACTGATGAACTTAACCCGTTCACATACTTAAAGTCCCGCAGATTTGACGCTATGGAACTCAGAGGTCCAATTCCGGTGTTTGTCGACGTCATTGTGCACGGTTTCTGGGTGCGTTAATTGGGTGGTGTAGGAGCGAACGCTTCTCATTTGGGCAAAAATCACTTCTTACATGACGCTTGTCTAATCGCTGGTGTTTCGATGTTGTTATCGAGTTAAAAAGATTCCAGTCCTGTCTCGGTTCCCATTGTGTTCAGAGGATTATATATACCATGGCAGGGTGGGATGTAACAGTTTTTGAGGGGTCCCGCCAAACACACACACCGAAACTACGACGTTGGTACAACGTTCGAACAAGTTTTAACACCTCCTAACCAGTTATAACAACCAATATAGCAAGTTGTAACAATGTTCTAATACGTCATAAACACGTTAAGCCAAGATGTAACAACTTTATCACAAGTTGTAACAAGCGGAAGTTAGAGACAGTTTCGGTTTGGGTTTCCAGGGCGTTCACTAAGCCAAAAACGGGTAATTGGGCCCCCGTGTGTGGCCAATTCAAAGGCTAAATACATTCAGAGCGATAGCTGGTGGGCCCCCTTGTGGGCCCCCTGGTGCTGGTGGGCCCCTAGGCCGTGGCCCACTAGGCCTACTGGGTACTCCGCACTGTTACAATCATGACCTTCTCCCAAGTTTTCCGGACGTCTCCCTTTAGCAATGAGGTAAATCTCATACAAGAGGATGGCTGTACAAGGTTGGAGCCCAGGGGCCAGATTCACGAAAGCACTTACGCATGCATTTACGAACCTGTACATCTTTTCTCAATCTTTCGCGGCTTTGTTTACAATTATTAAACAGTTAATGAGCCCCGAAGCACCAGGAGGCTGTTTATAACTATAACAACAGTTGAATCGGAAGTTTTCATGCTTGTAAACTGTTTAATAAATGTAACCAAAGCCGTCAAAGATTGAGGAAAGATGTACACGTTCGTAAGTGCTTGCGTAAGTGCTTTCGTGAATCTGGGCCCAGGCGCTTAAGGTTAACGTTATTAAACTTTGCAGGGTAACTGGTCGGTGAATGCTGTCATAGGAGGGATTGGAGTCGACCTTCATTAAGTTGCTGGAGATGAAATGTTCGGCACTGATTCCATAGAGTTTTGATATATGTTCAGATATTATACCTTATTCAATCTTGTGTTGTTATCCTCAAAATGCATCCGGAGTCTGCCAGTGCAGACCGCTTATCACATGCCTCTGTATGACTAACCATCCTGTGTGATGGGGATTTTATAGCATCACCTAGTTAGCTTTTTTGACACACTGTACTCCACTTCATATAGTCTAGGGTAGCTGCACTAATGCAGATGTACCTCATAACTTAATAAAAAAAAAAAAAATATGATATTTATGATGACCAGACCACACCTTAGAGAATGTGTGGTTTGGTCATCATATCTTCAGCCACGTTATTGTGATTCATCTCAATTCGGTATTCATATATTGACATGCAAAATGCAGGTTTTAATACAAGATTTACATTGTCGGGGCTCAAAACACTTAAAAAGCATTTACCTAATTGTACTCGCCTAGTTGTGTTTGAAGAAGTTGAGCTTCGGCTCTTTGGTCCCTCCTCTCAACTGTCAATCTACTGGTGTACCTGAGCTTATTGAGCTCTTATCATTTATACGTTTGAAACCGTGTATAGAGTCAGCCTCCACCACATCACTGCCTAATGCATTCCGTTTATTAACTACTCTGACACTGACAAATATTTTTTTTAGAATGTCTCTGTGGCTCATTTGGGTACTTAGCTTCCACCTGTGTCTCCTTGTGCGAGTACCACCCGTGTTGAATAATCCGTCCTTATCAACCCTTTCAATTCCCCTGAGAGCTTTCTACGTGGTGATCATGTCTCCCCGAGCTCTTCTGTCTTCCAGCGACGCGAGGTGCAATTCACGCAGCCTTTCCTAGTAACTCATGCCCATTAGTTCTGGGACTAATCTAGTGAACATTCTTCAGCTTCGTCATGTGCTCGACACGGTATGGACCCTATGCTGGAGCCGCATACTCCAGGATTGGTCTGACATACGTGGCATACAAGGTTCTGAATGATTCCTTTTGCAAGTTTCTAAATGGAGTTCTGAAGTTCGCCAGCCTTGCATACGACGCTGATGATATTCTTTTGATGTGGGGTTCAGGAGACAAGAGTGTGTAGAAAGAGTGGTTAAAGCCTTGATGGTTGTGTGTAGTGAAGATAGAGGAGGAATGAAGGCAGTGTAGATGGCACGAGTGAGGATGATCATGCGAAGTGAAGATAGTTTCAGTGATGTGAAGATAGTTTCAGTGATGTGAAGATAGTTTCGGTGATGTGAAGATAGTTTCAGCAAAGTGAAGATAGTTTCAGCGAAGTGAAGATAGTTTCAGTGATGTGAAGATAGTTTCAGTGATGTGAAGATAGTTTCAGTGATGTGAAGATAGTTTCAGTGATGTGAAGATAGTTTCGGTGATGTGAAGATAGTTTCAGCAAAGTGAAGATAGTTTCAGCGAAGTGAAGATAGTTTCAGTGATGTGAAGATAGTTTCAGTGATGTGAAGATAGTTTCAGTGATGTGAAGATAGTTTCAGTGATGTGAAGATAGTTTCGGTGATGTGAAGATAGTTTCAGCAAAGTGAAGATAGTTTCAGCGAAGTGAAGATAGTTTCAGTGATGTGAAGACAGTTTCAGTGATGTGAAGATAGTTTCAGTGATGTGAAGATAGTTTCAGTGATGTGAAGATAGTTTCAGTGATGTGAAGATAGTTTCAGTGATGTGAAGATAGTTTCGGTGATGTGAAGATAGTTTCAGCAAAGTGAAGATAGTTTCAGCGAAGTGAAGATAGTTTCAGCGAAGTGAAGATAGTTTCAGCGAAGTGAAGATAGTTTCAGCATAGTGAAGATAGTTTCAGCGAAGTGAAGATAATTTCAGCGAAGTGAAGATAATTTCAGCGAAGTGAAGAGAGTTTCAGCGAAGTGAAGATAATTTCAGCGAAGTGAAGATAGTTGCAACGTAGCTAAGGGTCATTGTACAGTGTAAATGGTGGCAGTGTGGAAGATGGTTTGCGGTGAAGATAGCTAACATTTTCACCATTGTGTGCTGCTAAGATATTTCAAAACGATAAAAAAAGCAGTTTGTAAATATAGATGTTTACGTTAATGGAGATCATGTGGGTTAATGACGTTAATGGGGGGTCACGTAGCTCTATTTTTTTCACCCAAAGGCAACGCTGGCCCACACCCCCATCCCCCCCACCCCCACCCCCACCCCCGTCTGGTATAATTATATATGACCTTTTCCCCCCTTCCCCCTTCCCCCCTCTCCTCTAATGGTCCAGCAGTAGTAATAAAATTTAAACCTCAAAAAAAAAAAATTGCCCCTTAAAAAAAAAAAAAGTTTTTCTTATTAAGACCACCCAATAGCTCGGTCGATAGAGCCTTACATGCGTAGAGGGTGTAGGGTTCGAGTCTCCGAGAGCCCAGGAGAATGGAATTGTCCCCCTTTACAATGCAGCTTCTGTTTATAACTACACAAACTTATTCATATTTGTCTACACTGTGCTTGAAACAATTTCGTCGAACCTACGTCTGATATGTTAGCCCGTAATTGGTGCCATAAATCAGCAACCTTGTTACCCAACCAGTATTTACCCAGGTCTTTCATGAATTTAAACTTATACTATTTATATTTAGGGTTTAGTATTTATGTTTTGTGTTGATATAACGTGGAAAAACAAACGAATAAAGGTAGCTGCTTTTGTGTGGTACGCAGAGCAGCATACTACAGGTATATTCTGAGGGTATGTATATATATATATATATATATATTGGTGTATACTGGCAGCAGGTTTTCTTTCAAACATGTTTCATTGAATATGACCGCATATTCTGTATTTATTATTTTCTGGTTTAGGGCTTCTATCCCTCTATTTTCTTAGCATCAGAAGACTACAAAACCAAGAAGACTTCCGAACTCCTTATCAAAAACAGCCCGAAGCCGACGGAGAACCCTCTACAGCAGTCAAGCGTTGTATACATGTACACTTGCCCCCACGAAGGATGTAACCTTCAATGTAAGTACATAGGTATGACGTCGACCAAGCTGACGAGGCGTTTGACATGCCATCTTCAATCTGGTGCCCCTAGGAATCACATGAGACAAGCCCATGACATTACTCTAACAAGAGAAATGTTGAACAAGAATACTTGCATAATAGACAAAACCCAAGATTCAAGAAGATTACAAATTCTTGAGGCAATTCACATAAGAATAGAGCGACCTACCATGAACACCCAAATCACGGAACTATTTACTCTACCCACCATGAGAGTAAGGACAAGACAAGAACATATCGATGCCAACACAGAAGACAATGTCCAACATAACAGGCCAATTACACTGGATTAATCTTTGTGTTTAGATAGGAGATGCCTCGTATGGGCCAATAAGCCTTCTGCAGCCCCTATGTTTATCCCTTATGTATCCCCCCATGTTTTCACCTTCATTGTATTATCACCTGACCTAATGCGGGTATAAAATCAACTAGTATTGTAAGATCTGTTCACTTGAGAATGAACCATGGAGGTTCGAAACGTCGTGCAAATTATACAAATAAGTGTAATACACTCTATAGTAAATCACTTCTTTTCTTCACCTTAAAAGTACGAAAATGAGTTTTGGAGAACTCCTATTTCAATTAAGCCCTGATGCTAAGAAAATAGTTAGAGGGATAGAAGCCCTAAACCAGAAAATAATAAATACAGAATATGCGGTCATATTCAATGAAATATATATATATATATATATATATATATATATATATATATATATATATATATATATATATATATATATATATATATATTGTGACGGTAAAGCGTTGGTGTTCGGCTGTTTCAAAAGCTAGGGGCAGGGCCTCATCACATAATAAAAAAAAAAAGAGAAAAGTTGGTCCTTTCGTCTGTGGTAAGGTAATGGGAAGACACACAAAACACAAGTATATAAACAATGAAATTTTAATTACTCTAGAAAAACAAGGCATGAATAAAGTTAATCACATAAAAATATGCAGGAAAAGTCAACAAACAAAATAATATGAATAATCACTGGCAAATGAAAAGTTACGTTAAGACAAGTTACAGTGATAGCAAAATAAAATATAAGTGGTGCTGGAATACTGGCTTCGAGCTGCCACCTCCCTTAGTACACGAAAGCCAAGGCTTAGTCTACCAGCGAGAGATGTCAACTGCTTGGAGCACTGAGATATTCTGACGATACTGGCGCACTGCAGCCCAGACGTCAACTTGTGGTGGAGGCGGAGGGCAGGGGCGACGAGACACCAGCCAATCAGCGACAGGCAGGCAGAGGATGAGCAGTTAGCTGGTTACGGCGGTGGTACCAGGTGTCACTGTGTGCTGGGTACGATTTGCTCTCTGGGCAAAACGTTTGGCGATACTTGGTAGACGTATTTTGTATATAGTCTCTTGTATATTGACATACTTATGTAGGGAAGAGCAGGCTCAATCTCTCTTGAAAGAGATTATCGTCACACACACATATATATATATATATATATATATATATATATATATATATATATATATATATATATATATATATATATATATATATATATATATATATATATATAAACACGTAATCCAACTCTGCACCACTTTAAAGCTTCCTACACATTACACACATGCGCCACAATTCTCATTAATACGCATGCAAAAAAATAGCTTCTCCCCCACACTCCCCACCCTTCGTAAAGAATCTATGATAACCAGTTCTGCGTACATTATACGCTCCCCTCCCCCTGCTAATACAATATCCTGGGTTAAAAATAGGGGAGGTTTGTGTGTGTGTGTGTGTGTGTGTGTGTGTGTGTGTGTGTGTGTGTGTGTGTGTGTGTGTGGGGTGGAGGGCTGCTTCGCTTCGTCTCATATTGAACCATAAACTAGAGAGAGAGAGAGAGAGAGAGAGAGAGAGAGAGAGAGAGAGAGACCTACCTCCCCTTGGCTCCACCTCACTTATAAAAATTTAAGTAACTGTAAAACATTGCATTACTAATCATTTTAAACACCAGTATTTGATTATTTTTTTTCCATAAGGGATTGAGGTATATGTGGTGTTCAGTCAGTACTCTCAAATACATCATTTCTTTCTGTTTACTGACACAACCAATCCGTTACAAATGCGACCTATTAGTATAACTTGTTGTTGTTTAAGATTCGCTACTTGGAACAAAAAGTTCCAAGTAGCACGGGCTATGGTGAGCCCGTAGCAGTATTAATATAACTTGAAGCATGGTAATAAAGACTGTTTATTGTCCATCGGCACTAATAAATTTGGTGGGCTGTGTGGATTAATACCATTTTGGTTGGGCAAAGTTGTTCCATTTTTTTTTGCTGAACGACAAATCAAGAGAACGGGGCTGTACGGACATGTATGTATACATTCATACACATTCCAAAAATACACACTATAATACACAATACAATAGCCTTGTATATAAAACAAGGGAGCAGTTCAGAGGGCAAACATGTCAGGAGATGAAAGGCATAACTTGGGACGCGGAATAAATAGTAAAAGTTTTTTATTGCTCTTGCCTTAAAAGCTGCCTTGGGGGGGGGGGGGGGAAGTGGTCGCCATTATTGCTCCAGAGTTGTGTTCATTTATCCACCGTGTGTCTATTTTATGTGTCCAGGACACACACGTCCCATCCCACCGGGACGATGACCACAGTGTCGTAATATGTAATTCACGCAGACACACACACACGCACACACACACACACACACACACACACACACACACACACACACACACACACACACACACGTACCTATTTGAATAGGTAGAAACTGCCTATTTGAATAGGTCCACGAAATTGCAATAATGAAAATCCATTTGGTGAGTACACTCACTCACTCATATCTATCATGAGATAGGCACTCATATCTATCACGTAGATATGACAGAGCCACGTAGGCTCAGGAATCTGTACACCAGTTGATTGACAGTTGAGAGGCGGGACCAAAGAGCAAGAGCTCATCCCCCACAAGCACAACTAGGGGAGTACATCTAGTAGAGTACTCACACACACACCTGCGGGGTCCAAGAGCTCGAGCTGGATCCTACAGGCAGAAATATGTGAGAACACACACACACACACACACACACGCACACACACACACACACACACGCACACACACACACACACACACACACACACACACACACACACACACACACACACACACACACACACACACACATGCCTACCAGACTTGAACCCTGACAAATGCAAGATTACGAGGAGATGGAGCAATGAGAGATCACATATATCAAACACGATGAAGGGAAGGCAACTTCCAACTAATGAAAAAGAGAGAAATAGACTTAGGAGTGAACACAACCCAAGTTCAAGTATATTGAGAAAAAGAAGTACATCTCAAAGAAACAGAGTAGCTTTGGCTATTTCTACCTTTGTACTCAACCTCAAGATCTATCGCCAGAGGCACACATTAGCATGATAACAAGAGCAGCATTTGTCATACTAGCAAACTGGTTGCTTCATCCTTCAGCAACCTGGACAAAAGATCCATTCCGGCCTCTTGTCACATCCTTTGAAAGACCTGTTAATAAGTATGCTGCCCCAGCATGGAACCCCTGTCTAAAGAATTACAAAACTAGAAAAAGTTAAAAAAAAAAATATGCCTCAAGGCTCGTTCCTGAGCTGTGAAGAATGACTGAGGGAACTGCCTCCCAATACAGAGGAAGAAAGAAAGAATATGTGGACATGTTAACGACATACAAGATACAGAGGGGGACTAACAAAGTAGATACAGAAGAGCAAATTAAGAGTAAAACGAGGGAACATAATTGGAAACTGAAATAGCAAGTGGCGGAAAACCCCAGTATTGTTGTTTTTGTTTTATAAAAAAAATTGTTTATAAATATTATCTTATGTTTTTATTTTAAATACGAATGCAGCCCAGAAAACTGCATTGATTTCTTATATTTTATGCCTAAAATTTTAGTAAATATATATAAAAAAAAATTGTGAGGAAAAGGAAAATCATTTTTCCAAATAGTTTATGACCATTTCAAGATTATTCCTCGAAATTCAGCTTTATGAATAAAAGCATTTTACGATATTCATCACAAAAAATTACATGTTTTTGGACTAAATATATTTCACCGGAAAATATTTAAGGTTTTTCTTCAGTCTATAATATTTCTAACTCCTATAATAGATAAATATAGATGAATGGATAGATAATAAAGTAATATTTTTCCGTACGTTTATTATTAGTATCTGGAACTGGAATTATAATGGCGTCTTGAGTGAGAATTAGAGACCGAAATTATAGATAATTTGAGTCATGAGTGAGAATTAGAGAACGGAATTATAGATAATTTGAGTCATGAGTGAGAATTAGAGAACGGAATTATAGATAATTTGAGTCATGAGTGAGAATTAGAGAACGGAATTATAGATAATTTAAGTCATGAGTGAGAATTAGAGAACGGAATTATAGATAATTTGAGTCATGAGTGAGAATTAGAGACCCGAATTATAGATAATTTGAGTCATGAACGAGAATTAGAAACCGGAATTATAGATAATTTGAGTCATGAGTGAGAATTAGAAACCGGAATTATAGATAATTTGAGTCATGAACGAGAATTAGAAACCGGAATTATAGATAATTTGAGTCATGAGTGAGAATTAGAAACCGGAATTATAGATAATTTGAGTCATGAGTGAGAATTAGAAACCGGAATTATAGATGATTTGAGTCATGAGGGAGAATTCTAGCTTAGATTTATGATTGGAGTTGTGTGAGTTCCCTAGAGTGCAATTAACTGTTATAACTCTACATAATACACTCACATAGAGTTCATTTGGCTTCTATAAGCTCAGGTATCTGCATGTCGTAACCTTAAATTCCTTTCTAAGGGGTTGTGGGCAATAAATCCTCATTTTCACTGTATGCGTAGATACGCCGGCAGGTGGAAGTTCTATCTTGATAAAGGAGAACAGAAGTAACTCTTCCTCTGTTCTCTTATGATAACAGTGAAGCAGTCTCCGTGGTGTAGTGGTAAGACACTCGCCTGGCGTTCCGCGAGCGCTATGTCATGGGTTCGCATCCTGGCCGGGGAGGATTTACTGGGCGCAATTCCTTAACTGTAGCCTCTGTTTAACGCAACAGTAAAATGTGTACTTGGATGAAAAAACGATTCTTCGCGGCAGGGGATCGTATTCCAGGGACCATAGGATTAAGGACTTGCCCGAAACGCTACGCGTACTAGTGGCTGTACAAGAATGTATATATGTAACATCATTCATGTGTTCTTTATGTTTTTCTTCTCGCAAATTTTCTCTTCTCTTTCTCACAGCTTTCCAGCATCTCTGTAGGGAAATTCCTGTGGTGTCAGAAGGCGAGGGTGGATGTCACAGCCTCTCACACAGTTCGTGATGGTTACAGCTGCAGAGACCCCCCCCCCCTTCTCCTGGGGCTCATAACCCCCCCACTAAGGCTCTTCCCACTATACCTTTATGACGCCTAGCCTGGTCATTCTCCAGCCCTGTGTCATGACATGTCTTGTGTCTCGCCTCTTGGGTGCACAGATTGTTTCCTCTTGCTGTCAGTAACATGTCTTGTCATGTTACAAGTGACGAGGAAGTCACTGTTGACACGTGCTGCTCGTCAGCTGTTTAGCAGTTGGCTGCTTGGCGCCTTCTTTTTGATAATTACTTAATTTGCTGTTGGCTTCCAGCGTATCTGTTCTCCAACAACTGGTTTCTGTAATATATTTTTTTTCAAATTCAGAAAAAAATGTCTATTTACATAAAATCAGATTTAATCTATAAATAACATTATATACAATTATGTATACAATAAATACATAAATGTATTCATCTGTGTTTTGGTAATGTATGATGTTTGCTGTATCTTGACTGGAGAGTCTATTTGAAAGGTAAATGCGGATCCTGCTAATAATTGGGAATTTTCAATATCATATTAAATATTACACACCGAAATCACAATAGCGTGATGCATCAAATGAACAAATCCACAAGGGGTAGATCAAGTTGAACTCCCGGTTATAATTCTTTTTACCATGTCGTAGCTCAGTCGATTAAGGCGCGTATAGGATCCTCTCGGACGTAGGTTCGAACCCTCATCACGGGCTTTGTGGATTTGTCCATATTAAACATCTTGTGACCCATCAGTGATACCAATCACACGATTAGGCAAGCGGAAAAAGATTGTAGTGGTCTTAATTCTAACCAGAAGCGTACACTCCTAACCCTGGAAACACAAACCGAAACTGTCTCTATTTTACGCTTATTACAACTTGTAATAAAGTTGTTACATCTTGGCTTAACGTGTTTATGACGTATTAGAACGTTGTTACAACTTGCTATATTGGTTGTTATAGCTGGTTAGGAGGTGTTAAAACTTGTTCGAACGTTGTACCAACGTCGTAGTTTCGGTGTGTGTTTGGCGGGAATCCATCTTACCTATCGTAAAACGATTAGCCGATTAGTCAATATTGCGTTGCTTTTAAGTGCCTTAATGCGTCTAATTTAGACGCTGTGGTCGTTAGCGTCAAATTTGCGGTGTATTACGTGAACTTAAGATAGGCGTTGATTAGTGATTAGTGATTATGTATATTAGTGAATGGGATTTCGTGTTCCATCCCAACGTCTGAGCGTCTTATTCAACAGTAGAGCGGTTAAGACGAGCCCCAGGATGAGTACAAGTCCGGCTTGAGTGTGTTTACGAGTCTGCCAAGTGTATTGACCAGTCCGGCAAGTGTATTGACCAGTCCGGCAAGTGTGTTGACCAGTCTGGCAAGTGTGTGTATTCCTAGAGTGGCATACTCTACGGCAGAGGCTCTTAACCTTTTGATGATAACAGACCCCCTCTCTGTTATCATCACCCTCTGATAACAGACTGTCGAAATCATCACCACCCATCATCCACCAGTTCTCTTAGGTACTAGTATCACTTCAAAACATGTAAACAGCTTCGTTTTACTGTAAAAAAACGGATTACTGTAAATACGAACAGCTGAAATAAAATCATAAGGGTGTTATCTTCTTTACAGAAAAAAAACGGCAAATCACAAATACAATAGCTACACAACTTGTGTATTTTTTATTGTTTTTTTTTTTTTGTTTTTGCGCCATCAAATCATGGAACCACTTCAGTTCAAGTACGTTTATTGAGACAATAAAATAGATCTCAAAGGGATAGAGTAGCTTAGGCTATTTAAGAATTTAATTCTAATCTAATAATTTTTTTTCAATTATTGAGAGATCAAGTCCCATGGGTTATGGTTATCTCGTATTAAATCACATCAGTTCCAAAACTTTATGTTTTAATGGTGTAATCAATGAGATGTAGTTAGGACTACTAGGTAATCAATGAGATGTAGTTAGGACTACTAGGTAATCAATGAGATGTAGTTAGGACTACTAGGTAATCAATGAGATGTAGTTAGAACACCAACAACGAGATCATCCCTCAGAGTCAACAAACAGCAATATTGACTCATCATCCTAACAAGAGTATTGACTCATCAGCCATATGAGTGCACTCCAGTAAATCAACTCTCAAGAGTAT
This sequence comes from Procambarus clarkii, assembly GCF_040958095.1. Lineage (NCBI taxonomy): Eukaryota > Metazoa > Arthropoda > Malacostraca > Decapoda > Cambaridae > Procambarus > Procambarus clarkii. The sequence goes on along the minus strand of NC_091183.1, from coordinate 43,641,076 downwards.
TAAGACACCCAGCCAAGCCGTTTGTAAAATAGTATACATTATACAACTGTATAACTTTCTCATTGTTAATAATAATAATAATACACTACTTTAATTAACTTGCTGAGATGAGAGTTCCCAAGATCCAGAGGGAGAGAGAATGGGGAATATTGCCCTTTATGTCTCCCTGGGGAGATAGACATGGGGAGGGGAAGAGAGAGAGAGAAAGAGGGGAAGGGAGAGGAGATAGAGAGAAATTATAAAAGTTAATGAAAGAAGGGTAGAGAAAAGGGGGAGATGCACAACTGTGGGTGAGTGCATTTAATGCATGTACGTTTATTTATGCGAGTGAGGTTAAGCGAATGCGTTTAAGCATGTGTGTGTTTAAGCGTGTCTAGCGAGTGGGGTTCACGGAGTGGGGGTTTAGCGATTTAATTGAACCAACACTGTTGTTGGGTCCAATTAAATCACTTTTTCTCTCCTTCCCAGTCACGAATATTGTCCTCAAAAATCAATTCGTGGTTGAAGTATACCATTCATTAAATAAAAAAAACCTTCGATCTTATATATTTATAAATGAAAATCTTCCAATGTGTTCCCAGATTACTATTGTTGGTGAAGGAATTAGGAAGCTGTATTCTAGCCAGACTGCCCTAATGTGCCTTATTTTACCCCCTCTCTCCCAAGACACAATTTTCTTGCTGGGTTGCAGCAGGTTGGGGTATGAGGCAGGCTGATGTTATATTTCCTGGGATATATTCGACAGTCAGTTCCCCCGTTATACTTGCGCCACTCTCGCCCTCTGTCTCCTTTTCTTTATTACAGTTTAAATTATAATACCTTTTTATTACATTGTATTTTGAGTATTATTTTCTTTTCTCACACTCTCACCCCTTTGTCTTCTTGATTTTACTCTGTTCTTTTATTTTCTACATCCAGTATGCCCTTTTTTTTATTCTGTATTGCCTAACCCTTTTACATTCACGGTTTATCCTTCTTCCTTTCATTTTTCTGCCCTTTCTATCCCCCTTTACTATCCTCACCCTACGTACCTCCATTCCTTTCTCCCCCACACCATTCTTCCCATTTTCTAACACCACCCTACCCCTTTTCTTCCCATTTTCTAACACCACCCTACCCCTTTTCTTCCCATTTTCTAACACCACCCTACCCCTTTTCTTCCCCTCTTCACACCTTCCCTCATTTTCTTCCCCACATCATCCTCTCCTGTGGTCACCCTCATCCTGTGGTCCTGGGTTCGATCCCAGGCGCCGGCGAGAAACAATGGGCAGAGTTTCTTTCACCCTATGCCCCTGTTACCTAGCAGTTAAATAGGTACTTGGGTGTTAGTCAGCTGTCACGGGCTGCTTCCTGGGGGTGGAGGCCTGGTCGAGGACCGGGCCGCGGGGACACTAAAGCCCCGAAATCATCTCAAGATAACCTCAAGATAACTCCTTTTTCATTCCTCAACCCCTCCCAAGCCAAGCTTGCTGGCCAGGGATAGTCCAGTTAAGCCACGTGGCCAAGCCAGCATTTTGAGAGTCCAGAAACACTATATATCAAGAGTTCAAGAGTCCTCAAGTCCTTTCCAAGAGCTTTACAGTCATGTTGGCTTAACGCACTTTCCTGATGATTGTCTTTCCCTGCAACGTTTTAGCAACGTTTTATAGCTTTTCTAAAACGTTTTAAAAACGTAACTAATATTTGTTTTATATTGTGTGTTTGCTGGGATGAATCAGTAGCTTGGTGGGGGATTTCACAAAGAATAGACAGGATTTACCGTTGTTGGGGAATCAACTGTGGTCCTTTAGGTAGAACATAGTTATATATATAGGACACTGTAGAAGTACTATTGACCTATGCAAGGCAGAAACTGTTTATGTCCACCAAACGTATTCAATGATATGTCTAACCTTCACTTTCCCGGCAAACACACACCGAAACTACGACGTTGGTACAACGTTCGAACAAGTTTTAACACCTCCTAACCAGTTATAACAACCAATATAGCATGTTGTAACAACGTTCTAATACGTCATAAACACGTTAAGCCAAGATGTAACAACTTTTTTACAAGTTGTAACAAGCGGAAAATAGAGACAGTTTTGGTTTGTGTTTGCAAGGTTGATATCCAATAATTCCATGTTTATTATGTTATCTGGTAATTTGTACTATAAATCAACAACCCTGTTTCCAAACTGGTATTTACCCAGGTCTTATCTAAATCTAAACTTGCACAATTTATATACACTGTTTTGAGTTTTTTTATATATTTAAAACCTTATTTATTGTACCTATACAAAGCTATACTGGTTTGGTTATTTCTCCACATATAATAAACCTTATTTGTTATACCTTTATAAACTAGAAGGTGAAGGGACGACGGCGTTTCGGTCCGTCCTGGACCATTCTCAAGACAATTGTCAACGTCGTCGTCCCTTCATCTTCTAGTGTGTGGTCTGGTCAACATACTTCAGCCGCGTTATTGTGACTCATCGCCTGTATACCCTTATAAAGCCATACTGGCTTGGTGCTTTCTCTACATAATTATCTTACCTTCAGTATCTTATCTTGAGGTTATCTTGAGATGATTTCGGGTCTTTAGTGTCCCCGCGGCCCGGTCCTCGACCAGGCCTCCACCCCTAGGAAGCAGCCCATGACAGCTGACTAACACCCAGGTACCTATTTTACTGCTAGGTAACAGGGGCATTGAGGGTGAAAGAAACTTTGCCCATTTGTTTCTGCCTCGTGCGGGAATCGAACCCGCGCCGCAGAATTACGAGTCCTGCGCGCTATCCACCAGGCTACGAGGTCCCGAGGTAGAGTAATGTCACTCTATTTCCTCTCTGCCTTATAAAGAGTGCAAATTTAGCTTTTCTTTAACTTCTCGAAAGGTTTCCAAGTGTTCGGATTACCTTTGTTATCCTTCTCTGGTTGTCTACAATTGAGACCAAAATTGAACCTACATAATCTAACAACATGAACCTACATAAACCTACATGAACCTACATAAACCTACATGAACCTACATAAACCTACATGGACCTACATAAACCTACATGAACCTACATAAACCTACATGAACCTACATAAACCCACATGGACTACATAATCTAAAGGGGTCAAACAAGGGTAAGATAGAGCTGAAAAATGTTATTTGCGTGTTACTAACGCATCTAGAAATAAATCCCAACCACGATGGGAGCCGGTCGGCCGAGCGGACAGCACACTGGACTTGTGATCTTGTGGTCCTGGGTTCGATCCCAGGCGCCGGCGAGAAACAATGGGCAGAGTTTCTTTCACCCTATGCCCCTGTTACCTAGCAGTAAAATAGGTACCTGGGTGTTAGTCAACTGTCACGGGCTGCTTCCTGGGGGTGGAGGCCTGGTCGAGGACCGGGCCGCGGGGACACTAAAGCCCCGAAATCATTTCAAGATAACTTCAAGATAACGTTTCTTAATCCCGTTCATTTATTCATAGGAGATATTTCAGATTGAAAGCCCAATTAATCGTGAATCTTTGGTCTTTCTCGCATTCAGACCTGACAGTTTCAACTCTGAACATTTCCAACCTATTGTAAATTTAAATTATAATTATTTATATAACTACTGACTATAGTAATTATAGTTATCTAGGAACTTTATAAATTATTACCTGAACTCAGAACCCAAGTAGGCTCTGAACTCTGCCCCCTAAGTTCATAAGCTCCTAACTCTACAAAAGCTAATAACCCTTTTAGGTTGACCAGACCACACACTAGAAGGTGAAGGGACGACGACGTTTCGGTCCGTCCTAGACCATTCTCAAGTCACAATCGACTTGAGAATGGTCCAGGACGGACCGAAACGTCGTCGTCCCTTCACCTTCTAGTGCGTGGTCTGGTCAACATACTTTAGCCACGTTATTGTGACTCATCGCCTGCATATGTCAACCCTTCTAGGCTCAAAGCCCAATCACATGCTTAGAACCCTTTTTGGCTCACAGCTCTACCTTAAGCTCAGAACCCTACCCTAATCTCAGCACCCTACCCGATGCTCAAAACCCTTCCCTAAGCTCATGAAATCCTCTCGTCAGGTCGGACTTATAGACACCGGCGGCCAATCTCTCTTGGAAGCCCTGAGCAGTATTTTCCAAGGTAAGGAAGGCGGATCTTTTGTCAGGATCTCTGGGAAGGAGTTTATCTCTCACAGGGATCACCAACGTTGGCGCCAAGGAAGGAAGGAAGGAAGAGGAATAGGAGTGAGAGGAATATGGGGAATGATGCGAGCAGGGTGGGGCTATGAGGGAAGAAACGAAATGGCGGGAAAAACAGGAAAGAAAAAGTGGGATTTTGGGGATATGTATGAATGACTTTGATTGATAATGGGTTGTGTTCATGTCAAGGGCAGATTCATGTAGAGGTGGTACACCCCTCTTGCCCCCCCATTAGCTGACTGGCAACGTTCCAAAGGCCATCAGGATCCTTCCTATTTAGAATGGTTCGTGTGTCTTGGGTTTTCGGGAAGAAAGATGGCGGAATCAAACCCCATCGATGTGGGTGACTTCAGCACCTTGTCGCTGAGGCAGCGGCAAGAATAGTTCGCCAGGATGCAACCGTCAGGCTGAAACCAAGACACTTTGGGGAGGGTGGGATTTCTGTAATGATAGACAGCGAACTGAAACTTCAGATAGATGGGAGGGGAGGTGGAACATCAGGAGAAAGGGATGTTATCTGGAACATCAGGGAAAGGATGGCAGTTGGAACATCAGGGGGAGGATGGCAGCTGGAACATCAGTGGGAGGATGGCAGCTGGAACATCAGTGGAAGGATGGCAGCTGGAACATCAGGGGGAGGATGGCAGCTGGAACATCAGTGGGAGGATGGCAGCTGGAACATCAGTGGGAGGATGGCAGCTGGAACATCAGTGGGAGGATGGCAGCTGGAACATCAGTGGGAGGATGGCAGCTGGAACATCAGGGAAAGGATGGCAGCTGGAACATCAGTGGGAGGATGGCAGCTGGAACATCAGTGGGAGGATGGCAGCTGGAACATCAGGGGAAGGGGACTGGACTGAACACTTAACACTTAAACTCCCACATAACTAAACAATAAACATATTCACAGTTCGAACTAATGACATATTTATAATTGACAGTCAAATAAAACAGACATCTTTTGTCACCTTATATGTAGGTAAATTACATACGTGATATGTTCAAGTACTTTATATATATATATTAAAGAATTTATTTGGAATATCTTTACAAATATGTATCTCCATCTGTGACTCTGTCATAAGGTCTTCGTAACACGTGTCAAACAAAACTAGAAAAATCATGCATTTATAGTCAAATAAATGTAACTACTATCCAATTCAGATCAGAAACTGTACTGATTAAAATGGAAAGACAGTCACTGACACTGGTCAGACCACTGGAACAGTATCTAACACAGCGCACAGTTACAAACCCATTAAGATTTCAACTTAGATTCAACAGAGCAGAAGAAGTTGTTAAACACATATGGCAAAATCTTACTGAAGCGACCATACGAGTCATAAATACTCGTTTTTGAAAGAAGCTCTGCCGTTCAGAGCTTCTGTCTAACCTCTAGAACGGCAGACCTCTAACCTCTGCTCCAACTTGTCCTCTACCTAAAACATCGCATTTTTAACGCACTTGATCAATCCGTCAAAATTGAAGTATTTTATTAAAACTTCTAGCACTGCTTATTAAATTCAGAATCGTTTTCTATTTGTTATTTGCTAAAAATATTAAAAATATGATTCGAAAACCAATATTGCTAAGCCTATTAACGCTCCAGAAAAATTACATTATATTATTATATCCTTATCTATATTTATAGATAAAGAATATGTATGTTCGAGGCTTGAGGCCAGAGGCTGTGGTCGACCCTCATACAAGAGAAAGACAGAATGACAGATACAGAAAGACAGACAGTGCCAAGCATGGGCATATCAGGGTTAGCATCAGTAAAATGAGTTCCATTTGACACCGCGCCAAAGTGACCCCCATGACGAACCTTTTAATTTCGTAATTACTAGACAATGATTTAACTTTTATTACCATATTGTAAAACACTAGATGTTAATATTTACAAAATTTAACAAAAAATCTATCGAACTTTGAATGTATTAGGCAAATGTGTTTATGATAACACTGGGTTCCCTACCATTATACTCCCATTCATCCTCCATCCATACACACACTCCTGCTGTCCCCAATGTCAGTTTTTTTTTTTTTGCAGGGATATTCCTGGCGCGGACTCTAAGCCTCTGGCTGGCTCACTAAGTGTTGCTTGTTTCTGTTTTACTTGGGCAGAGTATAAGTATTTATGACTCGTATGGTCGCTTCAGTAAGATTTTGCCACATGTGTTTAACAACTTCTTCTGCTCTGTTGAATCTAAGTTGAAATCTTAATGGGTTTGTAACTGTGCACTGTGTTATATAATGTTCCAGTGGTCTGACCAGTGTCAGTGACTGTCACAACTCGAATGAATGCCCAATCGTTGTGATGCATCTTGACAACTGCTACATAATGACACTTGATATGTAGTGACACATGTTACATAGTGTCACATATGATATATACTGATGAGAGAGGAGGAAGACAGACAGACAGCGAGACACAAAGAGAGACACCAGGGATGAGAGACAGAGACACAGATACAGAAGTAGAAAGAGACATACACAGACAGAAGTAATTGTACTATGTTGACAGGCAGGGGGGTTTTGCATGCAATCAGTCCTCTTAAATAGTACTTTGCATTTTGACTTCAAAACTCACAACAGTCAAAATATGATGTACTATAAATCATACCGGTTCAAAAACATTCAAATTTTCTCTGAGAGGTCGCTCGGCTAGGTTAGGTTAGGTTAGGTTAGGTTAGGTTAGGTTAGGTTGGGTTAGGTTGGGTTAGGTTAGATTCAGTTCGGGTGTTTTAATACACCGTCTTCTGTTCCTTGTGGCGCCTCTCCTCGTCTCCTTATCCGGTCCCTATTCAACTTTATCCGTTTTTGCTCTTCCTATTCCGACCCCTCGTCCTCCACTTCCTCCTCCTCTGCTCCCAATACATCACAGCGGACCGTTGAACACCACACATAAACAAACCATCAATCAGATGTCAGGTTCCTCGATATTTTTGTGTTCGTTGGAAATGTTTGAGGTCTGGAGGTCTCGAGCCCCTCGGAAATTAACCCAGGAAATAAGTGGTTGGCTGACAAGCTGGCGAGCAAGCTAAAATGGTCCCGCGTTTGATTCCCGGGCAGTTCGATTTGTTTTAGCTTGTTCCCTCACATCTGATGCATCATGAAGGTGGTCAGTCTTTGGCTACGAGCTCCTCAAATTCTATTACAAATTCTGAAAAGAATATATGTACTAAACGAATGCTTTAGGATACTATTTAATTATAGTACAATTTTCGAAGTACAGATGAATATTAATGTTGCAAATTGATCTCTTACGACCTCCATTATAAAATCTCAAAAACCACAGTATTAAATTATATTTATTTACCATAGGGTAAAAGCTTCAGACATTGATAAAAACAAAATTATTATTTTTGTTGAATATAGCTCTTGAATATAAAAATTATGATATTCAGTAAACCAGCTACTGTTGTATTGGACTAAACATTAAGACAAAATAACATTCAGGTAAACTCATTTGCTGACCTCAATGTGAACAAAGGTAGAACTTCCGATGGAGACTGAGATCCAAAAAGTTGTAAATGCGAGATGCTCTTAACTTAACCCGAAACTCTGCAGTTGTCCGCATAAAAATAAAAACCAGCATTAAAGTGGAGAGTTCTGCGAAATGACAGAGAATATTCTGTTGAAACGTATCATGGAGAGATATAAGGAAGAGAGAAAGAGAGAGAGAGAAGGGGAAGAGAGAAGTAGGGAAAGTAGGAAGAGAAAAACCGAGACAGAAACAGTTAAAGTTAGGAAATAGATCAATGAATCCCTCTACTACTGTGCATCAGATACAGGATAACTGCGAGATCAACTGTGTTTTGCTGGCAATTGTAAGGGCCTTTTGATAGTGTTTGATGGCATAGCTCACTGGTAAAACTGCAGGGTATTAAGGGCAATCTACCCGAAAGTGTTCCAATCTCAGGAGAATGACACACTATTCGTAGTCAAGACTAGTGTCACTAGTTACTAGGTATCTGTGAATTATGTTTAGATTCAGTAAAGTAGCCTTGGTAAATACTTGTTTGCATATAGACTTGTATTTTTATATTTGCAAGATCGTGATTCAACCCTCTCAGGCCTGATTGGGTCAAAAGCACTTTAGTAAATGTTTCACTACTCAGTGGTGGTTATTCAGCATTTAATAGATCAGCGTTTATTGATTTTTATTGCATATGCATATAATAACGAGTTTGGTTTTGTATAAATAGCGATAATAGGCCTTCTCAAATTTCCTATTTTCTTATGTTCTTTTTGGAACTAGGCCTATATTCAAATGAGCTAAAAAAAACTGTGAATACGGTCTGAGGATAAATTATCTATGTGATCTTTTTTAACTTGATGGGAATAACAGTGGCATCCCATCAATGTGTCCACGACATCAAGGAAATTGACTAAAGCCATGAATGGAAATCCTCAAATGAGATGGAGAACGCCTCAACGTTCTTGTGCCAGGTAAGTCCACTACGGGCTCACCATAGCCCGTGCTACTTGGAACTTGTTCCGAGTAGCTGAATCTATAACAACAGCAGCCTCAACGGGATCTGGTTAGCTGAGATATTATCGACTACTTTATCAGCTCAATAGTTACCAAAGACATTTGACCTACCTTGCCTCTTAGATCAAAATGACAATACTTTATTTTTTAAATAAGATGATTCGTCGAGTTTAAAACATCCTATGACTTGCCGAACACTTATGGAACCACCAGAAAGGGTCATCTTGAGATGAGGTTATCTTGAGATGATTTCGAGGCTTTAGTGTCCCCGCGGCCCGGTCCTCGACCAGGCCTCCACCCCCAGGAAGCAGCCCGTGACAGCTGACTAACACTCAGGTACCTATTTTACTGCTAGGTAACAGGGGCATAGGGTGAAAGAAACTCTGCCCACTGTTTCTCGCCGGCGCCCGGGATCGAACCCGGGACCACAGGATCACAAGCCAGTGTGCTGTCCGCTCGGCCGACCGGCTCCCTAAAGGAATCCGTTATGGAAATACCCTCATTAAGAACACAGAGGACATCAGAGCCCTCCAAAGTAGAATTAGATGCTGTTGCTTAGACTACAGTAGCAGATTTAAGGCCATCAATAAGATAGAGAACATAGCTTTCGTTAACTTTCTAAAAACCACCACGAAACGTTATGATAACGTTTTCGCAGCCATCGTTAACGTTATGATAACGTTTTCGCAGCCATTGTTAACGTTATGATAACGTTTTCGTAGCCATCGTTAACGTTATGATAACGTTTTCGCAGCCATTGTTAACGTTATGATAACGTTTTCATAGCCATCGTTAATGTTATGATAACGTTTTCGTAGCCATCGTTAACGTTGTGATAACGTTTTCGTAGCCATCGTTAACGTTTTGATAACGTTTTCTGTTGTTGTATTTTCTGTTGTGTTGGTGTTGGCCTTCGTACCAGAAAGCACATAAGGTACGCTAATTCTTTGAGAACCCAAATAATGACCTTCAGATGCTCTATGGGCTTATCGGGGATATGATACAATCCTATGCAATCCACAAATCTTGTCGAAGATCATTCGTATTAGTCGCCATGTTTTGTCGTGCTTTGAAATTCACTAAAACACAGGAATTTTGGCGTTGTGGTTGATAGCATAAAAATAGTCGTTTATTAAGAGTGCTGGTTATCTGCCAAGCTGGTCCCACGGTCCAGCCACCCTTGATAGCCTAATTCCTGTGTCCTCCCTGTGATGCTGTGTGTATTCCCCCTGTAATGCTGAGTTTCCCGTAAATGCTGTGAGTTTCCCCCTTTAATGCTGTGAGTTCCCCTGTGTTGCTGTGTGTATTTCCCTTGTAATGCTGAGTTTCCCTTCAATGCTGTGAGTTCCCCCTTGTAATGCTGTGAGTTTCCCCCTGTAATGCTGTGAGTTCCCCCCTGTAATGCTGAGTTTCCCCCTGTAATGCTGTGAGTTCCTCTTTAATCCTCTGGTCGAGGATTCGATTCCCTCGCATTGCTTCAACTGATTTTATAATTGACATATCACATTAATGAAATTTCCTTGTCTGTTATTAACTATATTGTCTAATCCAAAACAAGCACAAACAAGTAAACAACTCATATCGTAAAATTAAAAACAATGTTGATAAAACAAAATATCAACAATAAAGAGATATCAAAAATAATAAAAGCAAAATATGTTCTTTATTGGAAAATGGAACATAAATAAAAAATGTTATTTCTTCAATTTCGTTACCAAAAAAATCTCCAATTAACGTATTATTTAAACAAAAAAGTCTGGTATATGTCAGTATCATATTTTAGAGAAAAAGGGTTTTAGTGTCTCTGAGATAGAGCAAGAGTTATAAAGGCTAGTAAGGTGAGGCATAACAAGTGAGAATGGTCCTTACTGACTTTACTGCCCTGTTCTGCCCCTGCTGGAACGACTGCCAGCGAGGCCTGGCTTGTCTTCACTCGCTCCTGGCTTGGAGAGAGAGAGAGAGAAAGAGCCACAAGGGCCGTGACTAGGGTTCGAACCTTACGTCCCAGAGGATCCCAGACGCTGCCTTAATCGACTGAGCTACGACATGGTAAAAAGAATTGCAACCGGAAGTTCTATGACCTTTCTCGGATGCCTTAATCGACGTAGCTCGTCGATTAAGGCAGTGTCTGGGATCCTCTTGAACGTAGGTTCGAACCCTCGTCACGGCCCTTGTGGATTTGTTCATTTGATGCGTCACGCTATTGTGATTTCTGTGTGTATATATATATAAAATATGTGTGTAAAACTTGAATGGTCCTCAAGTAACAGTTTTTCAACAATAACTCCAAAGAATTCGAATTTACACTCAAATCTTTGAGGGATCATTGAAAGTTACTGTTGAAAATATATTGTATGTTTAATACACTTTGTTCGGTTCTTTGAGTGTTGTCATGGATCTGTCCCTAGACGAATCTTAACTTTCCTTCGGTTAACTATATACATGAGATCTGGCACACCTTGAGAAACTATGTAAAGATTACGGTCTTGGCCTCAGGGAGTTAGCTCGTATTTTTATAATTAACTACAGTAATTAATCAGTGTTTCCAATGGCTAAAGAAATTGCAGCAAGAGACTTGCCATCTCTGTGATGTATTGGCAGTTGATAGTTAAGAGTTGGTGTAAAATTCCCACTGGCATGTTCCAATGGTACCACCCATTCTCATATCCCACTGGTACGACCCACTGGCATGTTCCAATGGTACCACCCATTCTCATATCCCACTGGTACGACCCACTGACATGTTCCACTGGTACCACCCACTGATATGTTCCACTGGTACGACCCCTTGACTTGTCTCACTGACAAGATATAGCATGGATGTAATTCACACATATTATTCATACTTATTTCTATCGCACCCCCGATATTCCAAGCCTCAGTTCTCCCCCACATGAACATACTTGTAATATATACTTGATTAGTAATGATCACAGTGCTTATAACACTGTAAGAAAAAAATAACCAGAGCTAAGCCTACTCTGATAATAGATAACATGTTTACGGTAACGTTTAGCCAACGTAAACAAAAGTCAAAGTCTCATCTTGACGTTCAGCAAACGTTCTTCAAACGTGCATCAAAAACATTGCGAGCGTGTTAGGTTTGTTGTGGTTCTGGATTCATCGTCGATTACGGAAGGTCATTTTCCTGTTGTTCCTGTTGTTTCTGTTGTTTCTGTTGTTTCTGTTGTTTCTGTTGTTCCTGTTGTTCCTGTTGTTCACAGGAACAACATTTGTTATTTCTGTATAGTATGTTTTGTTTCTGATTGTCTATACTTTTCAGACTCAAGCAAATTTGTGTATTCATTTTCTTTCCTGAAGATGTTCCAGAGTGGATCGAAACGAAAATAAATCCTTCAAATGAGAGTTTATTTTTAACAATGAGAAAATAGCACTAATTACAAAAGACTCCTCACAGTTCTGGCTTCTCTAATATTGTGGTTTAATATTTTCTGGATATTGCTTCCAGATTACTAACCCGTGTTCTCTCTCCAGACTCTAAGTGCCAGGAGGAAACCCCTTTAGTAAATAATACGGTACTTCCAAGTCTCTTAATGTAACCCTTTCAGTGCGGAATTCTCTAATTTAATAACGCGGACGTTTGTACAGCATTTTTTCGAGTTAATTTAAAAACACGAGAATAAAAATGATTAGAATTAAAGCAACATTGATGCATTCTTATACCAGGTGTTCTTCTCCCAAGAGGTTTGACAGTTTATGAAGAAAGAATATATGTATATTCAATGTTTCTTTGGAAATGCATTTTATTATTTAGATTAAAGGCTGTGAAGCGTGTATTAAACGACGTTATTTTTTGTTATTTTATTGTAGCGATAAATGATGCGGGAATAGCAGGTGGAAATATTAAACCAGTATGCTACTGTTGCCTGCTAATTGGACTGTCTGTGGAGCGAGCCGTGTGCTTGGTCCGTATCCGCTACACAATATAATTTAATGGACTAACGTAATGTGTACTGCGAATTTCCCTCGTTACTTGTTGAAGACGGTACACTGAGTGCAGTCCTCTGAGTGTAACTTTCCTTGTTCTCAGCGGGACTTTAAATAAAGGTTACTTTACATAATAACAAAAGTTTTTTTGTGAATCTTAACTCCTTGAGATTAGACCCCAAATTTCCCTACATCTGGATGACAATTTTGAAAACGTACACCATATATGGGGAGCTTGTCGGCCGAGCGGACAGCACACTGGACTTGTGATCCTGTGATCCCAGGTTCGATCCCGGACGCCGGCGAGAAACAATAGGCAGAGTTTCTTTCACCCTATGCCCCTGTTACCTAGCAGTAAAATAGGTACCTGGGTGTTAGCTGTCACGGGCTGCTTCCTGGGAGTGGAGGCCTGGTCGAGGACCGGGCCGCGGGGACACTAAAACCCCGAAATCCTCTCAAGATAACCTCAAGATATTAAGAATAGGGGAAAGTACAGAAGGCCTGTTGTGGCCCATACGAGGCAGTTGCTATTTATATCCACTCAAACTCATTTTGGTTCAGATCTTCATTCATTTTCTCTTTAGTATAACAAAAAATGTTGTATAATTCAGTTTCGTGGTATAATCTCGTAGAGTGGAGGAAGCCACTAGCAGTGGGAGAATTTGAGTCAGACGTAGTTATCTTGAGGTTATCTTTAGATGATATCGGAGCTTAGCGTCCCCACGGCCCGGTCCTCAACCAGGCCTCCACCCCCAGAAAGCAGCCCGGAGCAATTGTCTAACTCCCAGGTACCTATTTACTGCTAGGTACACAGGGGCATCATGGTGAAAGAAATTCTGCCCATTCGTTTCCACCTCCACCGGGGATCGAACCCGAAACCTCAGGACTACGAATCCAGAAGAGCTGTCCACTCAGCTGTCAGGCCCCGTGATCTAATCCATTCACTCCATTTCCTGTTTCATGAGTCTCAAATAGAAGCTCTAGTTCACAGAATTTTTAAGACCAGGATTCGTCAAGTATTTACACACCCACTTACGAAACCTCTACATCTTTCCTCAATCATGGCGGCCTTGTTTACATTTATTAAACTGTTTACGAGCTTCAAAAACACAACCCAAGGTTATTGTTATAAACAACCTCGTATAGTGCGTCGGAGCGCATAAATTGTCCGCCTTGATCAAGGAAAGATGTACTGGTTTCGAGAATAGTGGCTTAAGTGTTTCCCCTGCAAACACACACAGCGTAACTGGCCCTATTTTCCGCTTGTTACAACTTGCAATAAAGTTGTTACATCTTGTTACAACCTTTTTATGACGTATTACAAACGTTGTTACAACTTGTTACGAGGTGTTGAAACTTGTTCAAACGTTGTAGTTTCGTTGTGTGTTTGACGGGATGATAATTGCTGATCCAGGTGAACTTGGTGTATAAAAAGGGTTAAACTCTAACTCTGTGTGTCAAAGCCCGTGCTACTTGCCCCGTTCCTGGGCCAGGTAAGTTACGGGCTCACCATAGCCCGTGCTACTTGCCCCGCTCCTGTGCCAGGTAAGTTACGGACTCACCATAACCTGTGCTTCTTGCCCCCGCTCCTGTGGCAGGTAAGTTACGGGCTCACCATAACCTGTGCTTCTTGCCCCCGCTCCTGTGCCAGGAAAGTTACGGGCTCACCTTAGCCCGTGCTACTTGGAACTTGTTCCGAGTAGCTGAATCTATAACAACAACAACAACCTAATTCTGTTTTTCTCTGAGGGATGTACGACTCAAGAACTAGTTACAGTCAAATGGTTATCTTGAGGTTATCTTGAGATGATTTCGGGGCTTTTAGTGTCCCCGCGGCCCGGTCCTCGACCAGGCCTCCACCCCCAGGAAGCAGCCCGTGACAGCTGACTAACACCCAGGTACCTATTTTACTGCTAGGTAACAGGGGCATAGGGTGAAAGAAACTCTGCCTATTGTTTCTCGCCGGCGCCTGGGATCGAACCCAGGACCACAGGATCACAAGTCCCGCGTGCTGTCCGCTCGGCCGACTGGCTCCCCCCTGGTACCTGCCTTTTGTGCATTAATTGAAGTATGCGCCAATCAGAATCCTCATTCTATTTAAAGCAGAGAGCCATTAGCAAGCAGATACGCTAGCCAACCAGCGCCCATTTGTACGTTCGAGTAAATGCAGAGACACGACCTTTGAACTTTGACAGGGGCTTAAATCCTGGAGTACTGAATGGTTTAAGAAATACAGAGGGGGGGGGGGTGATTAAGTCTGTGTTTCAATATACACACACAATGTAATGTCGATACGCTGTGTGTGGAAGCAAGAGAGAGAGAAGGTTGAAAAGACTGTGCATTTCAGGACTGCCCAAAAGTCTTTGATAGAGTACCTCACGAGAGATTACTCTACAAACTCAAGAGGCAGATGGGAGTGAACGGAAAGGCACTAAACATGAGTACAGAATTACCTAATGGATTAGAGAGTAAGAGTGAGGGAGCGAGGAGACAAACCGATGTAGGGTAACAAGGGGAGTGCCTCAAGGGTTTGGCTGGGACCCAAACTATTTCTCATTTATATAAACAGCGTACGTGTCTTTAGGAGTTGAGTCTTATATGGCAATGTTTGCATACGATGCAAAGCTAATGAGAAGAGTTTTGATAGAAGAAGATTGTATGATTCCCCCACGATGACTTTAACACAGTTGGTCCGAGAAGAGGCTAATGGAGTTCAACACCACAGAAAGTGTAAGGTGATGGAAACTGGAATAGGCGTCAGACCATAAGAACAGCATACGACCTAAGGAAACTACCTTCTTATAACGACAAAAAAAAGCAGAAAGTGGATATAACACCAAACCCATCACTAGAAGCATGCATAAATAGGATAACGACAGCAGCGCTAGCAAAAGTCAGAAAATCATTCAGGAACCTAAATAAGGAGGAATTTACATCGTTGTACACCTACGTGAGACCAGTTTCAGAGTATGCGGCCCCATTGTAGAGCCCCCATCTAAGGAAACTCGAAAATATTCAGATGTTTGCAACAAGCCTCGTCCGAGAATTGCGGGAGATGGCGTACGAAGAGAGACTGAAGGAACTAAACCTGACAACTCTAAAAAAGAGGAAGAAGTGAGGAAACATGATAGAGACGTGCAAAATACTTAGAGGATTGACAGAGTAGATAAAGAGGAAATGTTCACAATGAATACGAATAGAATAGGAGGGAAGCCTGAGACTCAAATCAGTCGTAGATGTTAGAAAATTTTCTTTTGGCATAAAAGTAGTGGGAAAATAGAATGAACAAAAGGAACAGGTTGTCGAAGCAAACTCCATAACTTTAAAAATAGATATGATAGGGAAATAGGTCAGGAATCATCGCATTACACAACCGAAGGATGGAAAAACGGGGTCCAAGAACTAATGTTTTATCCTAAAGGCACAAATAGGTGAGAGAGAGTGCGCGTATACACACACACACACACACACACACACATGAACGCGTAGTTACTCAACTAGGTGAGTACATACGCCAAAGTAATTAATACAAAATAAAAATTATACACATTGAATTTCCCCCATTGCTTAAAAAAATCTATGAGAGAAAAATTGCATTAATACCATCAAAGACATTCACTAATAACTTACATTTCAGTGAATCCTGGAGTCGAACATTTCTCAGTCAAGACAATTCTGTGTCAAGTAGTGAAGCTTTTGTGTGTCAAGTGGTGAGGCTTTTGTGTGTCAAGTAGTGAAGCTTTTGTGTGTCAAGTTTGTGAGGCTTTTGTGTGTCAAGTAGTGAAGCTTTTGTGTGTCAAGTTTGTGAGGCTTTTGTGTGTCAAGTAGTGAGGCTTTTGTGTGTCAAGTTTGTGAGGCTTTTGTGTGTCAAGTAGTGAGGCTTTTGTGTGTCAAGTTTGTGAGGCTTTTGTGTGTCAAGTAGTGAGGCTTTTGTGTGTCAAGTAGTGAGGCTTTTGTGTGTCAAGTTTGTGAGGCTTTTGTGTGTCAAGTTTGTGAGGCTTTTGTGTGTCAAGTAGTGAGGCTTTTGTGTGTCAAGTTTGTGAGGCTTTTGTGTGTCAAGTGGTGAGGCTTTTGTGTGTCAAGTGGTGAGGCTTTTATGTGTCAAGTGGTGAGGCTTTTGTGTGTCAAGTGGTGAGACTTTTGTGTGTCAAGTGGTGAGGCTTTTGTGTGTCAAGTGGTGAGGCTTTTGTGTGTCAAGTGGTGAGGCTTTTGTGTGTCAAGTGGTGAGGCTTTTGTGTGTCAAGTGGTGAGACTTTTGCGTGTCAAGTGGTGAGACTTTTGTGTGTCAAGTGGTGAGACTTTTGTGTGTCAAGTGGTGAGGCTTTTGTGTGTCAAGTGGTGAGGCTTTTGTGTGTCAAGTGGTGAGGCTTTTGTGTGTCAAGTGGTGAGGCTTTTATGTGTCAAGTTTGTGAGGCTTTTGTGTGTCAAGTGGTGAGACTTTTGTGTGTCAAGTTTGTGAGGCTTTTGTGTGTCAAGTGGTGAGGCTTTTGTGCGTCAAGTGGTGAGGCTTTTGTGTGTCAAGTGGTGAGGCTTTTGTGTGTCAAGTGGTGAGGCTTTTGTGTGTCAAGTTTGTGAGGCTTTTGTGTGTCAAGTGGTGAGGCTTTTGTGTGTCAAGTGGTGAGGCTTTTGTGTGTCAAGTGGTGAGACTTTTGTGTGTCAAGTGGTGAGACTTTTGCGTGTCAAGTGGTGAGGCTTTTGTGTGTCAAGTGGTGAAGCTTTTTATATCAAGTAGTGAGGGCTTTTATATCAAGTGGTAAGGGCTTTTATATCAAGTAGTGAGGGCTTTTACAGCAAGATTAAATAGTGGTTATGTATCCACGAGACAGAAGCCGGCTCCGTGACGGGGAAATGTGGTGTGTAGAATATACAATAGACGGAAAAGAAGGGAAGCCGCAGACAGGCAAATTAGAAAATGGGAACAACAAAGATGGAAACAAATATATGAAACGATGACTAAAAATTGAAAGAAAATGGAGGTAGAAACAAAAATATAAAGAAATCAGGAAGCATTTAAAGACCTTTAAACAAAGACGAACAAAATAAACCTTTAAGAGCTAAAATAAAATTTAAAAGCAAAAGTAGAAAATCTTGAGTTAGAGTTGTAAGGAGAGAGGGAGAATTGTTATCACATAATTTCATTGTAATTTCTCAGAAGGAAAAGAACGGGAATTGAAATAGGGAAGAAGGAAGAGGGGCCAAGGAGATAAAGAGGCAAGTAAATGAGAATGAAGAAAGGAGGGAATGAGAATAAGATAGAGAGAAAGAGAGAGCAGAATGAGTTAGCTGTGTTCGCCTGCTGGCCCTAACAACCTCTTCTTAATCAGAAGAGAAAGGGAAACGAGACACGGAAATTTACTTAAACTAATTCTCTTCATCCAACTAATTATTTTTCATATATTAAAATTCCCTCGAGACGAGTAAGTAATCTTAAGAGTAAGACGTCGCAATTGAAACAAATTGATATGGATGTTTGATTTGTGGAGTATCTGTTAATAGGAATATTTACCACGTGTGCACCTGATGCTTCTGTTCACCTAACAGTAAAATAGAGGCTTGGGAGTTAGGCAACTGTTGTAGGTTGCATCCTGAACCAAAGACGGGTAGGGGGGGGAGGTGTTAGTAAGCCTAAATGCAGGCTTCCTCTCCACGAAAATGGGAGGAGAAAATACGCATTTTTTTTTCAACTAAATCCCCACGGGCTCACCATAGCCCGTGCTACTTGAAACTTTTTGTTCCAGGTAGCGAATCTTAAACAACAACTAAATCTATTATGGAAAGAATTTTTTTGTTATTCAACTTATATTAGATGTCATATTGAACTCGTCATTGAAGAAACCATTAAAAATTAGGCAGTTGCAATTAAATTATACCACCTGTAATATGTAGGCCTATATATGTAGGCTGAAATGGGCTTAGAATTTGTATTTTCCTCGTGTTATATACGTGTATAGTTCACGAATGTTTTTAACCATTGGTTAATACGTCTTGTCACTTTGATCTTACTGGCGAGTTTGATCCTACCTGTTGACGGATTTACATCTGTCAAACCTAAGCTGTTGACAGTTGTTCATCTGTTCTGTCCGGCCTAAGCTGTTGACAGTTGATCATCTGATCTGTCCGGCCTAAGCTGTTGACAGTTGTTCATCTGTTCTGTCCGGTCTAAGCTGTTGACAGTTGATCATCTGATCTGTCCGGCCTAAGCTGTTGACAGTTGTTCATCTGTTCTGTCCGGTCTAAGCTGTTGACAGTTGTTCATCTGTTCTGTCCGACCTAAGCTGTTGACAGTTGATCATCTGTTCTGTCCGGTCTAAGCTGTTGACAGCTGTTCATCTGTTCTGTCCGGTCTAAGCTGTTGACAGTTGTTCATCTGTTCTGTCCGACCTAAGCTGTTGACAGTTGATCATCTGTTCTGTCCGGTCTAAGCTGTTGACAGCTGTTCATCTGTTCTGTCCGGTCTAAGCTGTTGACAGTTGTTCATCTGTTCTGTCCGACCTAAGCTGTTGACAGTTGATCATCTGTTCTGTCCGGTCTAAGCTGTTCATTTGTTCAGAGGAACAAATGGACTACACAGGTGACAATAACACGCGAGAGTATACAGCTGTTCTTTTCACAAAATGTTTCCATGATTCCTTGGGATGATTTTTGTGTTCGTGAATCGGGCAAGGGAGAATGTCTAGCCAAGATGGCCGCCAAGATGGCCGCCAAACCCACTTCGACTAGCATCTTAAGAGGCGTCATTTCACACCTTCCTCGCGTGTAACTACTTATTAAATTATGTGAGAATTTACCCGTTTATGAGAGAGAGGAGAGGACGGCCCCTTCCATCTCTATGAGAGGGAGTTTAGACCTTCCTTTCCCATTATAAGGAAGGGGAGTTTAGACATTTCTTCTCCTTGTGAGGAGGAAGAGCTAAGACCTCTCCTAAACTAGCGCCTCTTTAAGAGGAATTAGCAAAGTCCTCTGATGTTGACGGAGTTTTTTTTTCGTCTTAATCAACCTCTCGTTTTATGAACTAATTAGCTTTTACGTGCGTGCGAGCGCGCGCGTCTATGAAATCAAGCACAAGCGCTCAAGCACGAGAACACATGATGTGGTGGAGGCTGATTCCATACACAGTTTCAAGTGTAGATATGATAGAGCCCAGGAGGCTCAGGAATCAGAATACAAGTTGATTGACAGTTGAGAGGCGGGACCAAAGAGCCAGAGCTCAACCCCCGCAAAGACAACTAGGGTGAGTATACAAGTACAAACCACCAAGAACCCACTCGTCATCACACTCAAGTTCCACCTCAAAAACAGGCACTCAAGAAAGCAAACACTTTCACAATTACATGCACTTGAGCACACTCTCTCACTTAAAACAAGCACACTTCCTCAAGTATACACACAAACACACACACACACACACATGTTAGGAAGTTTTTTTTCAGCGGGAGAGTAGTGGGAAAATGGAATGCACTTAAGGAACAGGCTGTGGAAGCAAATACTAGTCATAATTTTAAAACCAGGTATGATAGGGAAATGGGACCATAGTCAGTGCTGTAAACAACCGATGCTCGAAAGGTCGGGATCCAAGAGACAATGCTCGATCCTGCAGACACAACTAGATGAGTACAACTAGGTGAGTACACACACACACACACACACGTCATGGCTGTGAGAAGCTGAGTGTTAGAACCACACAGATAATACAACCCATCTCTAAAACACTATCACTCAGAGTTCCACAGAGTTGACTAATCACCCAAGTTTGGCAAAAGAGGGGAAAAACAGTGTTTAGGCTCGAGGCAGAAGTTGACGGATAAGAACCTGCCAAATTAACCCGAACAACCCACCCACCCTCCAAACCCATATCCCACCCTCTCTCCCCCCCCCCCCTTCTCCCCCCATCCAAAATTCCCCAACCAACCCCAACAGGTGTGAGCTGTGGGGGGGGGGGGAGGGTTGAGTGGGGGTCATGTGATAATTATTTTAAACTTCACAGGTGTTTATATATATATATATATATATATATATATATATATATATATATATATATATATATATATATATATATATATATATATATACTATGCGTTACCCTGCTTCGCCCGGGTCTCTGTCTACCCTTCTCTATTCTCCCAATCTCCACCCCCTCTGTCCATCTCTCCATCCGTCAACCCGTACCTTCCTTTCTCTATTTCTGTCTGTCTCTGCATCTCTGTTTTCAGTCTGCGTTTGTCTGCCTTCCTGTCTCTGCAGGAAGGCAGACACTCTGCAGGTTCATCTGTCTGTTTCTCTGTGTCTGAATGCCTGTCTGTATCTGCCGCTGTCTCATTCTGTTTACATCTTTTCACATTATCTCTTTCTCTTATATAGTATAATAATCCCATTAGAATGGCAGCGTCCGCCAGAGGGAAGCACCTAGCAGTGTGAGATATTAAGGGAATATAATAGTTTCCTCTATTAGTGGGAGTCAAGACCTTCCTTTCCACTATAAAGAATGGGGGAGTTTAGATGTTTCTTCGTCTTGTGAGAAGGAGGAGGAGGAAGAGCTAAGACCTCTCTCTCCAACTAGCGCCGGGATAAGAGGAATTAGCAAAGTCCTTTGCTGGTGACGAGGGAGTTTCGGTCTTAAACAACCTCTTGTTTTATGAACTAATTAGCGTCTGTGAAATCCAGCATCCAATCAAGCTTGATAAAGGCTTGAGAAACCCTTTCAAGCTGTTGGGTGGATCGTTTGTTTTGTACTACTCTGGTCAAATTATGATTTGAAAATTTCAGTTAATTTTCACGAAATTAGTGCCTAATTTACATGTTACTGCTGGTGGGCAGGGCTAAAATCAATCATTAGAGGGAAAAAGGAATTGGAAGCAATATATGTGCTCAATGGTCTGCTGCTCCTTCTGGAATTTTTAGTGACCCCCCGATCAGCCTATGTCGATGCTGTACCCCAGACCGTTCACTTTGCAAAGTTGTTGTTGTTACAGATTTAGCTACTCAGAACGAAGTGTCCATGCAGCACGGGCTATGGTGAGCCCGTAAACCTTGTAAAGTTGAATAAGGTTAGCCCAAAAGCCTCTGACGTTGAGCAGAACTGTCACCCAATATCATCATATTTTAATAATTGTATTTCTTGTCCCATTTGTCGTGCAATTCCTATATCAATATCTACAATTTCTAATAAAAACCTTTTTATTATTTTTTATAGTTTTTAGATGTTGCTAATTTTATTTTTGTCTCCATTATGGCAACCCACTCACATTATGGCAACCCACTCTCACATACTATGGCAGCCCACTCTCACATTATGGTAACCCACTCTCACATACTATGGCAACCCACTCTCCCATACTATGGCAACCCACTCTCACATACTATGGCAACCCACTCTCACATTATGGTAACCCACTCTCACATACTATGGCAACCCACTCTCACATACTATGGCAACCCACTCTCACATTATGGTAACCCACTCTCACATTATGGCAACCCACTCTCACATACTATGGCAACCCACTCTCACATTATGGTAACCCACTCTCACATACTATGGCAACCCACTCTCACATTATGGTAACCCACTCTCACATACTATGGCAACCCACTCTCACATTATGGTAACCCACTCTCACATTATGGCAACCCACTCTCACATACTATGGCAACCCACTCTCACATTATGGTAACCCACTCTCACATACTATGGCAACCCACTCTCCCATACTATGGCAACCCACTCTCACATTATGGCAACCCACTCTCACATTATGGCAACCCACTCTCCCATACTATGGCAACCCACTCTCACATATTATAGCAACCCACTCTCCCATATTATGGCACCCCAATATCGCATAATATGGCAACCCACTCTCCCATATTATGGCAACCCACTCTCCTATACTGTGGCAACCCAATCAACGCATATTATGGCAACCCACTCTCACATACTATGGCAACCCACTCTCGCATATTATGGCAACCCACTCTCCCACATTATGGCAACCCACTCTCCCATATTATGGCAACCCACTCTCCCATATTATAGCAACCCACTCTCCCATATTATGGCAACCCACTCTCCTATACTATGGCAACCCAATCAACGCATATTATGGCAACCCACTCTCCCATACTATGGCAACCCACTCTCGCATATTATGGCAACCCACTCTCCCACATTATGGCAACCCACTCTCCCACATTATGGCAACCCACTCTCCCACATTGCGGCAACTTGATTTTTTTCGCGTATTTTTACTTCATTTTTAATTGAAATATAATTTAAACCAAAATACTTTTTAGTATTTGTTAAGTGCTCTCAAGGGTAAATTGAGCTTTATAGGCCTACCCTGGCCTATATAAACTATATACAAACTATAGCATTCATAACTATTTTTTTATTTTTATCGAACTCGCCATCATGTTCTCTATTAATACAGAATGAATAAAAACTGTTTTTAAATTAAAAACAAAAATAAACATAATGGAAGTGGTGTTAAAAACTATAAAGACTAGTCCAGAAACGTTAAATCTCGATACTAATAACGTAAGTTAAGACTTATTCACTTTATGAGTAAGTCTCACCTTACTTCACGGAACAAAGCGGAACACGTAACCTTGTGAGTGAATCAGAGCACACTTTCCCCCACCCTCCCAGGGGGGGGGGGGGTGTTCAGACCCCCTACGCGAGAGAAGAAAAATATAGTGAGTATAGGTCAGTGAATCACCCCATATAAGATGTCCACTTCGGCTAGGTCGTAAGGTCCAGGACACAGGAGATAGTTGAAAACAAATTGGGTCCTCTAGAAAGCAAATTGGGTCCACTAGAAAGCAAATTGGGTCCACTAGCCGCGTTGGTCAGGTCATAAAGTTGGGGGGGAAAGCCTTCCGCTCCTTCAACAGGAGGAAGGGTTGGGCTCGTAATATAATCTTAAGACGGATTCTGATGACACTCCTTTTTCACCAGGCCATCCACCTGGAGTACAGGTGGATTTTGCAACGTTGCATCTGTTGCAACGGACCGGGGGCTGGTCTGTTACGACGGTTGGTCTGAAACAAATTGCAACCAGATGCAGGCCTTCGCAATCTCCGGTCATCAGCGGCTGTCAAACTAAACCTCTATATCTGATAGCCTTTCATCTAGGGTAATCTCATTTAACAACGGGAGCTGCTCTAGCTCGGTTATGACCATTCCATGGAAACTGGCATTCAGTGCCTCGCAGATTTCATTGTCACTTTCAGTATATGCCCCCCTCTCTGTTTTCCTTAGTCTTGTCACTTGGTTGGTCACCGACATTTTTCTTCATATACGGGTGTGTAGTAATTTAGGTTGCTTTTTCGCTTTGATCGCAATATCGTTCTCATAGTTCCTTTCCGATGTTCGTCTTATGTTAATGTAATCGTTCCTAGCTCTTGATTTTTTTTTATTGTTGCCGCCGAAGGCGGCTAGTTTATTGTGCACCCCATACTCATCCTGTGAGCGGTAGCGCAAAAGCATTACAGAGGGCACAAAAGGTCTTTATCAGACCTCATCTTAGATTATTACATAAACAATTTCTTCAATCCTTCACACCTTATAGATACAATGTCAGCTAGTTACAGAGAAAGTGCTATTACAAGAGCTACATATTTACAGTGTCATCATACATTAATGGTAGGTCTTGTCGTTAATACATAATAGTTTGGCCAATGGGGATATTACAGAGTCATAGGGGAGCTTCTGTTTATTATTAGTCCTCACAATACACTACTTGTTTCTGAATCTCATATGTCGTTCATCTACTGGAAACAAAATGTGGGTACAGTGCAAGGATTTCAGGTAATTTATCCATGGTAATAAGATAGGTTGCCATATCATACAGAGTGAGCTCAGACTTATCTCCAAAAGGCTCAATTTTACAACAATCCAAGATATAGTGTTCGAGTGTGTGTCCCTGCCTATGTCCACACACTTTACACTTTACTTCATCTAGATCCCTATACAAGCCGAACTGCCAGAGATACTTGTAGCCAAGTCTTATACGAGCTGTGACAACATCTGTTAGTCTACTGACTTTGTTACTTGCCCCATACACATGTTTTACATCACACATTTCATTGTGATGAACAATGGACCTACTAGTTCCAGTTTGCACTGTTCTACTTTCTTCAAATCCATCTAGGAGTTCTCGTCTATTGACACTTTTAAGGGACCTATTTGATAACTCAAGATTCCATTCAATACTGTCTTTATTTACTGCAGCCTTAGCAAGGGCGTCAACTTTGTCATGTTCCTGCAGGCCAATGTGAGAAGGAATCCACAACATTTGTATATTTACCCTCTTGCTAAGTATTCTTATATATCTACGTCTAGCTTCCAAGACAAGCACGTTATTACTTGATTGCAAACTGTTTATTGCTCGTAGTGAGGATAGGGAGTCAGAAATAATTAAGCTGTCTACTTCAGTGTTGTCAATAATTTCGAGTGCTACCAGTATCGCTACCAACTCGGCCTGCATTGTGGACGCCCAGTTACTAATTCGGATATTTCCTTGAATTGTGCTGCCATCAGGCTGATGAGCAATAACAGCACTTCCTGCCCTCCCTGTAGCTGTATTGAGTGATCCGTCAGTGTATATGGTCTGTGCAATGTTGTTTTCAGCTTGTATATTGTGAATGTGCTCTATGGTGCTTAATTTAGCAGCAAGCTGAGCATGAGGGTTGCTTGTGATTAGTTTCTTGGTGGGGTATGCAGGGGTCAGGATGTCAAAAGGTACTATCTGCCAGGGTGGAAGGAAGTGCTGTACTCTTTCATCTGTATATACATCGTGCAGTCCCATCATTTTAATATGAGTGGCAGTTCTTTGAATCCATTTAGACTCGCTAGTTCCATTTCGTATGTGTTCTAACAGTGCAACTGACACAATGTTGTTTTTGTTATCACGCAGCAGCTTTAGTCCCATCATAAGATTAATTTCAAATATTCTATCTCGAATGCTAAGTATATTTAATTCTTTCCGCATGTTGAGAACTTTGGTAGTTATAGGACAGTCAAGTATAATTCTGAGTGCTTCATTTTGCATTTTTTCCAGTCTATCAATACTTTTGCCATTCTGCAGAACCTAGCTCTGTTGCATCTGATCCTGTTGTCCTGTGCCCTTTGTGTGTGTGTACTCACCTAGTTGTACTCACCTAGTTGTGTTTGCGGGGGTTGAGCTCTGGCTCTTTGGTCCCGCTTCTCAACCGTCAATTAACAGGTGTACAGATTCATGAGCCTATCGGGCTCTGTCATATCTACACTTGAAACTGTGTATGGAGTCAGCCTCCACCACATCACTTCCTAATGCATTCCATTTGTCAACCACTCTGACACTAAAAAAGTTCTTTAAAAAGTGTGTGTGTGTGTGTGTGTGTGTGTGTGTGTGTGTGTGTGTGTGTGTGCGTGTGCGTGTGCGTGTGCACATCATAGCCATGCTCCAGGAGACAGGGGTGGTCACTGTCTCTGATGGAAACGAAGGTATTCAAGTATTCTAAGTAAACTGAAGGTAGGCCACAATTACGATTGCTGTATTATATACGTGTAACTCCAGGTATACTAAGATTAATCCAGGTATACTAAGATTAATCCAGGTATACTAATATTAATCCAAGTATACTATGATTAATCCAGGAATTCTAAGATTAATCTAGGTATTCTAATATTAATCCAGGTATACTAAGATTAATCCCGGTATACTAAGATTAATCAGGTATACTAAGATAAAGACAGATATGCTTAAATTAATACAGATATACAAAAATAACTCGATATAGGCTAAGACAACTCCAGAAACACGAACATAACTATAGATATATAAAGATAACTTCCGATTCATAAAAGAAACGTAGAGATAAAAAACTTAAAAGAAACATAAAGCTTGAGTTTACAGCTCACTGTCTTCGACGGTGAAATTAGCTGGAGACTTTACGGTCATGCATCACTGGGCTTGTGCCTCAGGAAGCTGTGAAGAGGACAGATCTCATCTCGCATTCATTTCGAATGCATAGTTCGTGCCGGCCCTAAGTGTTCTTCAGATGCATAATGTTCATATCAAATGCAGGAAGGTGTAGTTTTTTTTTTAGTATTGGCATAAGTCTTCAGTTAGATATAGGTAGATTCTTCCTCTCTCTCTCTCTCTCTCTCTCTCTCTCTCTCTCTCTCTCTCTCTCTCTCTCTCTCTCTCTCTCTCTCTCTCTCTCTCTCTCTCTAACCCATCATTATTACTAATATGCAATAGCCAGCCAATTCTCTTCACCTACGTAACATTCTCAGGACGCATTTGCATGATAAGTACCAGTGGGTGTAGCAGTGGTGCACTCTGCTATTACCCCCCGCCGTAACTGCGCTGGACGGCTGTGTGTGCGCGCGCGTTCCTGTTTGTTTAAGCGTGGTGGCCGCAAGCGACAGACAGGTTCATCCCTCCCCCCTGTTTGAGTGCTTCTGACGGAGGGGGGATTACCAGGGCTTGACGCTTGGAGGCGACTCTGTTTTCTTGAGTGGGACATCGCGCGTTTAACGACGAGGCTTCGTTTTCTTTTTTGATGGTATGAAACAGAGCGGTCGAGCGACGTTTTTGTGTTCTCTCGATGGTATGAAACAGAGCGGTCGAGCGACGTTTTTGTGTTCTCTCGGTAGTATGAAACTGAGCGGTCGAGTGACGTATTTGTGTTCTCTCGGTAGTATGAAACAGAGCGGTCGAGTGACGTATTTGTGTTCTCTCGGTAGTATGAAACAGAGCGGTCGAGCGACGTATTGTGTTCTCTCGGTAGTATGAAACAGAGCGGTCGAGCGACGTATTTGTGTTCTCTCGGTAGTATGAAACAGAGCGGTCGAGTGACGTATTGTGTTCTCTCGATGGTATGAAACAGAGCGGTCGAGTGACGTATTGTGTTCTCTCGATGGTATGAAACAGAGCGGTCGAGCGACGTTTTTGTGTTCTCTCGGTAGTATGAAACAGAACGGTCGAGCGACGTATTTGTGTTCTCTTGTGCTCACGTGTATAGCAAGATTTATATTTTAAATTAAGAATTAAGCCCAAGTTGTTGGGCATAATTCCTTTACGGAGCTTGTGAAATGTTGTTTTCCTATCAGAATGAGGATTTGTGATTCGTCAGACACACCGGCTTTGATATTTTTATAACTTAGTCAAGGAAATGTGGAAAGAAGGAAAGATCTTTATTTTAGGTCTAATACTGGTTGGGTTTTAACATTTGTTTTTTCTCCGACATTTAGGTTTATTCTAAGCTGCCAGTTGTTCTAAGTCTATTTCTTGTCCTTCGCTCTATAAAGTCACAGGCACAAGAAACTTGGATAAATTCACAAGGGCCGTGACGAGGATTCGAACCTGCGTCCGAGAGCATTCCAGACGCTGCCTTAATCGACTAACTTACATGGTCAAAAGGAGTTGAAACCGAAGTTCTACTGAATTTACTGAATCCTGCATGTCGAAGCTCAGTCGATTAAGGCAGCGTCTGGGATGCTCTTGGACGCAGGTTCGAATCCTCGTCAGGGCCCTTGTGGATTTGTTCATTTGATGCATCACGCAATTGTGATTAATGTGTGTAAACTTGGATATTTCGTGTATCCTCTTTGTTGACCTCTTAGAACTGTCTGAACACAATCGTCCTCAATTGGGTCATATGGAGTCCCACCCTTTGTATTTAACAACCCTGGCACATTATAACACTAAACTAAATCATTGTCAACTCTGAAGTATTGTAAAATATCTTTTTCCCGGCTACGATCAAACGTTACATTTGTTCCATGCTAGAGACAATTATTTGCATTCAATCTTTGAAGCTGGATGTTCGGATGCCACTTTTTGAAAGCCTCGAATCTCACACTTAAGTCATTCAGTTCGACCTGATTGAAGCACCGAGGCTACGTGGTTGAACCACGGTCTTCAAAATGCACATCAGAGTCATGTTCGACAGCAGCACCTGCCATGTCCTCCTCCTCGAGTATAGGAAGCGCTTCATAAACTAGCACAGGTATTCCTGGATCTGAATGGGGCACTGGGCGAAGTGCTGAATCCAAATTTGTGTGGTTAAGTTGCTGTTGACTTCTACTGTAACACGAAGTTCTGACCAGGCAAAAAATAGCAGTCACGTAAACCCACGTAAACCCAGTTTACGTGGCTTTTCGGCTCACTACATACCACTAGAATACCAAATGGAATGCCATACGTGATGGAGAGCACATGATTTGTCTTGGCACGCAAGTCTAACTTGAAAGTAAGCCAAAGTTCACCTTCATAAAAGCAATAAAATTCGTCCCTTGACTGGGTATAGTGAAGCTTTCACATATACTTAACGAAATGCACCTGGAATATTAAGACACTTTCTAGCAGTATCAGTCATTATCTGATCGAAGAAAATAGATTTTAATTCAGGTTGTTAACACATAACTTTCATATGTGGACAGTCGTTTCTTTATTCTACAGCATACCTACCTCTGGTGGGTATGCTGTGGCAGGCATGCAAAATGATGTAGAAGAAAGACTTAAAAGTAACTTGAAACATTCTTTGGATATGTTTTTGGGCTGGAGAGACGAGCACAGCTTGAAGACG
This sequence comes from Procambarus clarkii, assembly GCF_040958095.1. Lineage (NCBI taxonomy): Eukaryota > Metazoa > Arthropoda > Malacostraca > Decapoda > Cambaridae > Procambarus > Procambarus clarkii. The sequence continues at coordinate 43,611,882 of NC_091183.1, read as the reverse complement.
ACTTGAGTTAGTCAATGTTTCTTTGCATTAATAAACAAGAAACAGACAGTTGGACTAATCATCATTTTGGCCAAGTTTTAAGAATAGGTTGCTGTACATTATGCAGGATTGGTGAGCTAAATTAAATATACTTTCATTCAATATCCCAATTATTATTCAGCTTACCTATTTGACTTACAATGTTTCAATATAAATGCATTACCTATTTTTACAAGCAGGTAATTTTTACAAGCATCAGATAATCAATAAATTATCCCAACGGATGGATGGATGGACCGCTCTTGGTGTTTCCAGGAGTTGAATAAGAAACTACTTTATCGAAATTTTATCGCTTTAAAACTGCGTCGTGAACGGAGCTTCGTTCAGACCATTTGTTGAAGTCTTTTTGCATCTTGGCCCGTCGTCTGAGTAGCCCTGGAGGCGAGGCTGTTTCCTCTGACGGAATCTGTCTTGAAGGTCGTGCTGTCTTCAGCCTGTCCTCGAAGTCGTTTGTTCCAGCCTGTCCACGAAGTCGTTTGTTTCAGCCTGTCCACGAAGTCGTTTGTTCCAGCCTGTCCACGAAGTCGTTTGTTCCAGCCTGTCCACGAAGTCGTTTGTTCCAGCCTGTCCACGAAGTCGTTTGTTCCAGCCTGTCCACGAAGTCGTTTGTTCCAGCCTGTCCACGAAGTCGTTTGTTTCAGCCTGTCCACGAAGTCGTTTGTTCCAGCCTGTCCACGAAGTCGTTTGTTCCAGCCTGTCCACGAAGTCGTATGTTCCAGTCTGTTCACGAGGTCGTGCGCTCCAGGTCTTGAATAATTAAGTACAAGGGTTTGGCTTTGATTACGCTAAGTAAGGTAGTATTTAAAATCACTTTGAAAATACAAGTCAAAACAAAACAAAAATAACGTCCACGAGCGACAAGTGAATCCGATGGTTCATTGTTTTGATGAGCTTTACTTTTTTTGCTCTTTGTTTTTAGAAATATAACCTCCTTTCGCTAAGGACGTAAAGCATCATAAAGCAGGCATATATGACCCTTTTATCTCGGTTTCTGAGAAACAGTTGACGAGATGTAAAGCCTCATATGAGGTCTCCTGGAGCCTTGAGGAGCGGAAGAGAATTCTAAGCTTTATGTAAACTGTGTACATAAAAGTTTAGTTTTCTCTAGTATACAACAGTGGGATTCTTCCCTGGGGTCAGTCCCTTTAGACAGTCAATACTGTGTCTGTATCTCGTATGTTGTGACAAAAGTTAAATATTTTACCTAGATATTTATGGGGGATTTTTATTTAGTAAACACAGATTTACATTTTATAACTATAACTTTTTTTTCAGTGAATGCTGATGCATAATGCAACTTTTTCATCTCGGTAATACTTAACATAGATTAATATGATGAAGCCCAAATAGACTGATTAACCAATGGTAGATTAAGTGTCGAAAAATGCCTAGGTAATCACCTAGTTGTATTCAGATGTACTCACCTAGTTATACTCACCCTCTAGGTGAGTATAACTAGATGAGTACACAGGCGTGGCGTAATAATAACTCATTCTCCATTTTTTGTTAATACACATTGACAGGGACCTATTATTTTTTTTTATTTTTTTTTTTACACAGGGTTATATCTATATTTTTTCCACTTCGAGACCAATATGTTTTGAAGTGTAAAGGGTTATACAATTGATTCCCTATTGGCCTGTGACATCATATGACGTCAATGGGGCTTCTAGGCCTTGACTTTCCCCGGTTGCATATGTTGTGTTCACCATAGCGAGTGACATCACTGCATTTCTAACTTTGTGATTGAATAACGACATGAATTCACTTTCCTATCTCACATGTCATTCATCCAACATACTCCCTCACGCCACATGGCAACACCACACTTCCCCCTCCGCAACATAGCATCACCACATATCCTCCTCCCTCTCATTGACATACATCTCACCTGCTGTATTTAAATACACTGTATTGTGATGTCAAGAATACAATGAGTCTAGAGCAAGGAAATGTAGGTGTATTTTGAAGGTTTAGAGGCAGTTTGTTTCACTATTCACACCCGCTATAATGGCCAAACAGGTTTGACTGTGTGGAAGTGGTAAGGTAAAGTAATTTATCAGGAGAAAGCACTAAGCCATTACGACTATATAGCACTTGGAAGGGATCAGGATATAAGGATTTGGGATGGGACGGAGGGGGAAGGATAGGTGTCCAAGCACTTGTGGATTGAACACCGACCTGCATGAAGCGAGACCGTCGCTCTACCGTCCAGCCCAAGTGGATGGTTGAGTGTGTGTGTGGAAGAGAGGATTGAGTGGGTATGGCTCGACTTGTTCTCTTTTTGATAATGGGCATTTTATCTCGTTTTTATGTAATTGGTGAGTATATCAGGCTCATAAAGTATGGGGGGGCATATGATGGGATCGAACTGGCAGCCCTGAACTGCACAGTGCACAGTTACAAACCCAATAAGATCTCAACTTAGATTCAACAGAGCAGAAGAAGTTGTTAAATACATATGGCAAAATCTTACTGAAGCGACCATACGAGTCATAAATACTTATACTCCGCCCAAGTAAAACAGAAACAAGCACCACTTAGTAGGCCAGCCAGAGGCTTAGGGGCCGCGCAGGAATATCCCTACAAAACAAAAACGAAACAAAAAAACAAATAAACTAAACTTCTCAGGACACACTACCGACTGCACCAAGATGGACTTAAGATGTGCCTTAACCATTGCTATTAAAAATGGAATGTGGTCGGCCCTATCCTGTACCACACTCCAAGTTTCATGAAGTACCAGCCTTACATACTTTAAAACATCCTCGTTGTCCAGTCAGCAATGTGTGTGTGTGTGTGTGTGTGTGTGGGAAGTTCGATCCCACCGCACGGCAACCTCCTTAGATGAACTGTGGTCCAAATTTGACATCCAGCACGTTAATGTATTTTGTATCTCTACATTTAGTTTCACTTTTACAATACAACACTCCTGACTAACATTATCTGATAGGATGTTTCACCACAATGTTTCAGAACGGTGAGTCGACACGACCTATACAAATTACCATTACGGTGAGTCGACACGACCTATACAAATTACCATTACGGTGAAATCGGACAATAAATTTCCCCAAAAATTTCCCAAATTAAAATATATATGAGTAGAGTGGACTAGAGCACTTCCGGGAACACTCAGTGCACAAGTTCGAGTCCTCATAAGTACCCCTTGTTGATTTGTTCATTAAATTCAACGTTACTGTATTTTATATATATATAAATATAGATACATAGATAAATGGCACAGATCAATAAATAGAAATATATACATAATAACTCCAACGTGAATATAGTGAATGTTTTCGTGCATACGAATCACTATTTAAAATTCCGATTTTTTTTTTATTTTTTTTTTATCCGCTCCAGCAGTACGCTATAAAAAATGTTCATCAAATACAAATGTTTGTGCTTTACGCCTGTAATAATTATTCACCCAACACCCTGTGTTCAAATTTATTTTGAATGGCCAAAGTTTTCCAGCGAATGGAACTGTTATTGTTTTGTTGAACAACCATTAAATTTATTCTCATTGATTAAAAATTAATATATATATATATATATATATATATATATATATATATATATATATATATATATATATATATATATATAGAGAGAGAGAGAGAGAGAGAGAGAGAGAGAGAGAGAGAGAGAGAGAGAGAGAGAGAGAGAACAGAAAAAAGATAGAGGGATTGAGAGAAAGATTGAATGCAAGAAAGACTAAGTGGGAGAAAGAGAGAGAGAGATTCAGAGGATGACAATGAGAAGAAGAAAGACTGAAAGAAAGAGTGAGAAAGAGAGAGAGAATGTAAGGGAGTGAGAGTGAGAGAGTCACCTGTCACCCAGTATCTTGTTCTGTCACCTGTCACTCAGTATCTTGTTGGTCCTTTGTCACCTGTCACCCAGTATCTTGTTGGTCCTTTGTCACCTGTCACCCAGTATCTTGTTGGTCCTTTGTCACCTGTCACCCAGTATCTTGTTGGTCCTTTGTCACCTGTCACCCAGTATCTTGTTGGTCCTTTGTCACCTGTCACCCAGTATCTTGTTGGTCCTTTGTCACCTGTCACCCAGTATCTTGCTGATCCAAGTAGCCATATTTCTGACCAACTTTGGCACCTTCTTAAGATCTACATATATATATATATATATATATATATATATATATATATATGTCGTACCTAGTAGCCAGAACGCACTTCTCAGCCTACTATGCAAGGCCCGATTTGCCTAATAAGCCAAGTTTTCATGAATTAATTATTTTACGACTACCTAACCTACCTAACCTAACCTAACCTAACTTTTTCGGCTACCTAACCTAACCTAACCTATAAAGATAGGTTAGGTTAGGTTAGGTAGGGTTGGTTAGGTTCGGTCATATATCTACGTTAATTTTAACTCCAATAAAAATAAATTGACCTCATACATAATGAAATGGGTAGCTTTATCATTTCATAAGAAAAAAATTAGAGAAAATATATTAATTCATAAAAACTTGGATTATTAGGCAAATTGGGCCTTGTATAGTAGGCTGAGAAGTGCGTTCTGGCTACTAGGTACGACATATATATATATATATATATATATATATATATATATATATATATATATATATATATATATATATATATTTGGACCTTTTGACGGGTCCCTGAGGAGCTCCGCTTGTTACCCTTCGCCTGTCCAATTAGACCCGACTCCCTGTCACTTTCCGTCATCTATCTGTCTAGTTGTGTTTGCGGGGGTTGAGCTTTGGCTCTTTGGGCCCGCCTCTCAACCGTTACTCAACGGATTTTTTTCACACACGAACGCTCACACACACACACACACACACACACACACACACACACACACACACACACACACACACACACACACACACACACACACACGCACACTCCCTCGGAAGCAGCCCGTAACAGCTGTTTAACTCCCAGGTACCTAGTTACTGCTAGGTGAACAGGAGCATTGGGGTGAAAGAAACTCTGCCCATTTGTTTCCGCCATCGCCGGGGATCGATCCCTGGTCCCTAGGATTACGAGTCCCGGGCGCTGTCCACTCAGCGACCACGCCCCTCCCCCCCCCCCCCATGTGTGTGTGTGTGTGTGTGCCTGTGCGTGTGGTGAATTTGACTGTACTCACCTAGTTGTGCTTGCGGGGGTTGAGTAAGTAAGTAATTATCAAAGAAAGCACCGAGCCGGGAAGGCTATGTAGCAGTTGCGGGGGTTGAGTAAGTAAATAATTATCAAAGACAGCACCGAGCCGGGAAGGCTATGTAGCAGTTGCGGGGGTTGAGTAAGTAAATAATTATCAAAGAAAGCACCGAGCCGGGAAGGCTATATAGCAGTTGCGGGGGTTGAGTAAGTAAATAATTATCAAAGAAAGCACCGAACCGGGAAGGCTATATAGCAGTTGCGGGGGTTGAGCTCTAGCTCTTTGGTCCCGCTGTGTGCGTGCATGTATGTGGTTACTGACTGGTGCTCCTCCACTGTCACCTAATGTTGTTTTTGTCTTGACTCTATTGACTGCTTCTGGTTTTCCTTGTCCCAGGTTCTGTGCACTGTCTCTATGTCCCTGGTTCCTGGTTCTATAATGTCTTCTAATGTTTCTTTTCTTTGAAGTTTATTCTTTGAAGTTCATGTTGTCGTAGCTCTTGTGAGTGACAAGCGTTATGACTCCTGTCGACACGATTGATTGATTGATTGATTGATGAAGATTAAGCCACCCAAGAGGTGGCACGGGCATGAATAGCCCGTAAGTAGTAGATTTTTTGTAATTTTGCCTGTAAAAGTGCTTGTGTAAATTAACCCAAATATAAATTCACGAGTGACTTTTCTGTTAAATTATCTCGTGGGGCCGTTACAGAGGCTGTGTGACCCTTGGTTCTTCGTCGGGTCCAAGCCGGCCTCACCTCACTATCAGCCATAAAGCTGCAGTCTGTTCCATGAGCTTCAGCTGGTAAGCTTCAATCGGCTTGAAGTTTAATTTCCTCTCCATCAACACAGCAGTCCCACTTGTCGTATGTTTCCACCTCTTTGGCTTCGTTAGATCTGCCTCTCTCTCTTTCTGTCTCTGTCTCTCTCTCTTTTTCTCTGTCTGTCTCTCTGTCTGTCTCTCTCTCTCTCTCTCTCTCTCTCTCTCTCTCTCTCTCTCTCTCTCTCTCTCTCTCTCTCTCTCTCTCTCTCTCTCTCTCTCTCTGTCTGTCTGTCTCTCTCTGTCTGTCTCTCTCTCTCTCTCTCTCTCTCTCTCTCTCTCTCTCTCTCTCTCTCTCTCTCTCTCTCTCTCTCTAAGCGACCATCACACATGGATACCACACATCTTACCTACTTTAGACGACAAAGGAGAGAGAGAGAGAGAGAGAGCGAGAGAGAGAGAGAGAGAGAGAGAGAGAGAGAGAGAGAGAGAGAGAGAGAGAGAGAGAGAGAGAGAGAGAGAGAGAGAGAGAGAGAGAAAGAGAGAGAGAGCAAGGGAGAGTTTCATTAGTAAAAATTGACAATTAATGCCTGGCCACTTCAACTTTCATCTACTGAAAACTTGTCCAAGCTGGTTTAATATATACAAAAAAATGATTTAATTAAGCTTATTTCTTAATATAACGCAAACACTCTGGTTTAGCTTGGCTTAATGACTTTGAAGTCCAGTCCATCAGAACAGAATGAGTTACGTTGGCACTTAGGCGAGTCCTTTAATCGGGATTCACAGAGCACTTACGTGGTCACTTACGAAGTCACTTACCATGCGCTTTGCCTCTTAATTCAATCGAGGCTGTTTAGTCTGTATTTATTAAACAATTTACGAGATTATCGTAATACTACGAGATCGTAGCACCTCGTAGAAGTTAGTAAACTATTTAATGAGTTCCAACTAAGCCGCCTCGATTAAGAGGTACGTATCTCGTAAGTGGGGGGCACTTAAGTGCGTTGTGAATACACTCCATGAGACTAGGATTCATCGGGTATTTGTACAACCATTTACGAAACCGGTACATCGTTCCTGTATCATGGTGCCTTTGTTTACTTTTGATTAATAAACAGTTTACGAGCCTCGAAACTTTACAACCTAAGGTTGTTTACAACCTAAGGATAGGTTTGTTTACAACCTAACCTAAGTTGTTTAGGTTGTTTTCAATCTAATGATAGGTTTGTAAACAACCTAACCTAAGTTGTTTATGTTGTTTACAACGTACAACCTTTGACTTTGTTTATTGTTGTTTGAAACAACCTCGAGGCGTTTCCGAGCTCCTCGAAACCCTGTTTAATACACGTAAACAAAGCCGCTGTGATTGAGGAAAGATATACAGGTTTCGTAAGGTGGGGTTGATTGTCCTTAATGACAATCTCTCGATCGTCTTCTAACACTTCCTGAGTTTATCTCCACTAGCATACGAATGGTTCGGTCATTAGCATAATCATTTGCTACTAATCCTCCGAGGTGAATACAGAACACTCTCTCGCTATGAGAGACTTCTCCCTCTCCCTCTCCCTTCTCTCCCTCTCCCTCTCCCTCTCCCTCTCCCTTCTCTCCCTCTCCCTCTCCCTCTCCCTCTCCCTCTCCCTCTCCCTTCCCCTTCCTTCCAAAAACAAAAAAATCAAGAGAACACAGTTCCTAATCGTTAGATCAGCCTATAAGAAGCCCTAAGTCTTAGCTCAGTCCTTTGCTATGATTAGTGGTTTTCTTTGTCACCTGTTACTTGAAAGTAACCTGTTACCTTGTCACCTGTTACTCTGTCACCTGTTACTTTGTCACCTGTTACCTGTCACTGCTCTGGCTATAGTGACTTTCCTTTGACACTTTTTACTTACTTGAAAGTAACTACAAAAATGATGTAAATTCGTTGGTACGAAAGTCGTCCACTTTGGGGGGTTGAAACCTGGGAAAATATATATATACTAAATGGAAGAGAATTTTCATGTCGTCTCAAGGCATGTAATTGGCCACCTTATAAGTGTTTTATAAGAGACAAATGGAGTCTGTTAATGAGGGGAGGTTTCCCCCTCATTAAAATATTAAGTATGGAAGCGTATACACACTCACACATACTTTTCCTCATACAACAGACGTTCACCAGAGACGAATGTTGTATTTTCTGGTGGTCAATTTTTTTTTTTTTTTTTGGTGATTTATTGCGTGTTGATGTGTATTTTGTGTGCAATAATTTACATTTGATTTTGCAGTTGATTTTTAGTCCATTTTTTTCTTTTTGTTCTTTTTGTTGTGAATAGTGAAATATATTATACAGTTGTATGCATGGCTTGAGTGTATACATGTGTATGCAGTCTTCAACACTCATTTCATGAATGTGCTTTATTAATGGGAGAAAAAAATAATAGGGTAATGATTATGTTTGAGCGTTTGCGTGTTCATTAACTCTTTCAGTTCACTTTTGAAAGTTCAGAAAGTTTCTGTAAGTCTGTGATGATGTGTTAAAGAGACATGAAAGCGTTCAGAAATTTTCTTTTCATTTTTTTCTACATTTTTTAATTCACATATTTTTATTTATTTATTTATCTTGTTGTTTGCGTCCTTGAACAAAGATTAACGAGTCTAATTCTCCCAATTAGAGTACAGTGAACTTTTACATTTTAATACGAGCATGAATTTAGCGTATTCCCTGACTATGGTGGTTCTGGAGAGTGTGATAGTGTCTTGAGAAAGTGGTACAGAGGCTTCACTGTACCCAAGTATCGCCCATGTCGTGATCAAGATTCATCGAGCCCTTACGTCTTCGCTTACGAAGCCTGTACATGTTGCCTCAGTCATGGTGGCTTAGTATATATATATAGTATATATATATATATATATATATATATATATATATATATATATATATATATATATATATATATATATATATATATATAAATCCTCAAAACAAGCAGGGGGAAATGCAGCGATATCGTTCTCAACCCATTGGTGTTGTTGCCATACACGACGAAACTACGACGTTGCTACAACGTTGCTACAACCTTTCGAGCAAGTTTTAACACCTAACAAGTTGTAACAACGTTCTAATGCGTCATAAAAAGTTACACTTTTGTACTTGACAAAATGATGGCCCTAGTGAGCCAGGCTTATGGTGGCCTATGGTTGGACTGGCATCGGGTCTGCTAGGCCTATAGTAACTCATGACTGGGCTGCCCTAGGGTCTGCTAGGCCTATAGTAACTCATGACTGGGCTGCCCTAGGGTCTGCTAGGCCTATAGTAACTCATGACTGGGCTGCCCTAGGGTCTGCTAGGCCTATAGTAACTCATGACTGGGCTGCCCTAGGGTCTGCTAGGCCTATAGTAACTCATGACTGGGCTGCCCTTGGGTCTGCTAGGCCTATAGTAACTTGGGTATGATTGGGCTGAAATAATGCAATACCAATTGTAATAATATTTCAACATTAGTTCTAAGGTCTAGTGAGCTTCTTATTAAATAAAAACAGATATTAAAGGAGAAAACTTATCTTGGTAAGTTTTAATTATTTTACTACGCATCAGTTAGATTTTACTTCGAGAAATTCGGCAACAAATGAAGGTAAATTAGAGGCAGGATAGCAAAACACAACTACATTCGCACATCATTAAGAAATATACTATATGAAAGATGCAAAGAAATGAGCTTATTTTCTCGACGGATGAGTTAACCATCCGTAGATCTGTTTCTAAATAAGCTTGCTTTCACTTAAGATGCGTTATCTACCTGTAGAGCTAGCTCTAAATAAGTTCTACTCTTTCTCAAAAGATGACTTAATTACTGGAAGATCTATCTCACCTTTATAATATTCCTTGAAGTCATATTCTCCATAAGGAAGTCTCTCCAATGATAAATATGAATAACTCATCTCAGTCAAGACGGAATACATAAAACAGTGGAATACATAAAATATTGGCATACATAAAACAAACGAACGCACACATACACACACAGGAGTGTAATCCATCAGTGAACTACCCTTGAGAGTGCCAGTCAGGGAGTGCCATCTTCTGAGTGCCTGGGGCACATCTGGTGCCACTTTAGGGCTTCCGACACACAGCTTTGATATAGCCCACAAAGTTCCTCTTTCACCTTCAAAAGTATTGGGCTTGAATAAATCTTCAAGTATAATGGTTAAACTTTTGATAACTTTCCGATTTCTTGTATCGGATGAGACCACTAGAGATGGTGGATCTGGGGGTAAATTCAGGTAAATAGATGAATCTGCTTCACGACGCACAGAGAGTCATTCAAATAAACTCATCATCAAGCTTCATTATACCTCATCATACGCACTGCAAATCATTAAATCTTCATCTCATTAGTGACCTTCACCTCTCTTCCTCAAAAGGACTTTTTTTTTCCCCACCAAAGATTAAAAAATAAAAAAATTTGCTTCAATAGGATTTTTTTACGAAGATTCATTCCGATAACTATCAGTGAAAGGATTCTCTGTGTCTCTGTTGCCGGAACATAGCTCCTGGTGCTATCTATATTGCAATGATTAAGGAAAGTCATCACACACACACACACGCTGGGGGCTTTGCAAGACTGATAACAGCGTTGCAAGGAACTGTTGCAGGAGGAAGGTGTTGAAGGATATGGTGGTGTGTGTGTGTGTGTGTTTGGTAGGTGAGGTCACGCTGGGAGAGGGGAAAGTGTTGTGAGGTCACGCTGGGAGAGGGGAAAGTGTTGTGAAGGGGTTAAACAGGAGGAGGTGTTATAAGGAAAGTGAGGAAAGTGGCACACACAAGAGGGGAGATAGTGGTTAGCAAACAAGGGGAGAGAAAGGTTATGGAGAAGAGGATAATATTAGACTGGGAAGCTGAAGTGAAAGATTTAAGAAGATTGGAATGATTGGGTAAAAATTGGTAAAGATTGGAGGAAGTAATAATGACGAATGAGATACAGAGTGTAAAGCCACGATAAAAGTAAAGAATGGATAGAGTGAGAGAGAGAAAAAAAGAGAGAGAGAGAGAGAGAGAGAGAGAGAGAGAGAGAGAGAGAGAGAGAGAGAGAGAGAGAGAAGGGTGACCGAGAGAGAGAAAAGAAATAACGTTACAGAAGAGTGAAATGACAGAAGGAAAGGATGTAGGGAAGCGGGAGAATTGAAGAAAAAGATGAGTAAAGGGAGATGAGCCAAAGAGACAGAGAATGCCAGCTGATGTTGATGGTGCAATTGAAAACGATGATTGCCATGCCTTTCACCCCGGCTGGCATCCATCAAGCATCCAGGTGGCATCCAGGTGAAGTATGGGTTTACAGGCATCAAGTATCGCTCTTCCCAGCCTATGACTCACATTATTACTCACGAAGTCTATTATCGTAGTAAAGAAACTTAACTAATTGATCATTGGGGATATGATTGGTAAATCAGGAGGCTTGCGTTCACTGGGAATATACTCGGGTAGATTCATCTTCACGATGAATATGCGTGTGTAGATTCAGGTTCACTGCGAATATATTCACGCAGATTCATGTTCCCTTTAAATTTACTCATGTAGACTCACTGTGAATATAATCTTAAAACCTCCACATTCAACTTTCTGTTCTCAGAATAAACAGTGTTTGAGGAGCTTGCTGAATGTATTAAAAAACATATGTAGTAAATTAAAGGAACATTCTACATATATTCCCTAATATTTGCAAATAATAATATTCCTTAGCAACAACTCTCTTGATGGATAATCTGAGTCGATAGTAGGACGTCATTGGTCTTTCAGATTTCACAGTACTGTGAATGTGTAGGACTTTTTCCCCTACTACAGGGCCTCGTAGCCTGGTGGATAGCGCGCAGGACTCGTAATTCTGTGGCGCGGGTTCGATTCCCGCACGAGGCAGAAACAAATGGGCAAAGTTTCTTTCACCCTGAATGCCCCTGTTACTTAGCAGTAAATAGGTACCTGGGAGTTAGTCAACTTTCACGGGCTGCTTCCTGGGGGTGGAGGCCTGGTCTAGGACCGGGCCGCGGGGACACTAAAGCCCCGAAATCAACTCAAGATAACTCAAGATACCTTTATCTTACGACTCAAGAACGTGTATCCGAATGTCTTAGGAGTGGGTTTGGTCTCGTGTGAACTCCGTCGTAAGTTCTTAGTCATTATATCTTGGTTAATATCTGTTACCTAACATTAAGGAGGTGAAGGTCGAGGGCTTTGGTCTCATAGGTGAGGGAGGGAGGATAGTGAGGTGAAGATGAGGAAGATGGGAAGTCAGTAAAGGGAACATGAGAGAGTGAGTGAGAGTGAGGTTTGAGAGATGTCACAGTCATCATTTGTGGGTTAAAATGTTCATCAATTGGGCACAAAAGGCTGATTTATTTAGTTTTGTTTCCTTTATTGATGTCTCTGTTGATGTTTTCCCCCCATTACCTATAATATGATATAAATGGCATCAATGGATCAGGAAAGAATGATTGATGCATTGTCTTTAAAGGAGATGCTGCGTGTTTATGTTGATGTTCTTGTTAGCAATGGTTACATAAACGACATTGATGACGTCTTTGATGACCCACTCGACATTGATGACGTCGTTAATGACCCACTCGACATTGATGACGTCCTTAATGACCCACTCGACATGGATGACGTCTTTGATGACCCACTCGACATTGATGACGTCTTTGATGACCCACTCGACATTGATGACGTCCTCAATGTCCAATGTCCACTCGACTTTGACGGAATCATAAACTATTGGCACTCTTGACTTCATCAATGAGGGGGGCAATCATCAATGTCTATCATGATGACGAAATAATCAATGAAAGGCACGCTTGATGACCGCCTCCTTGTCTAAATTACCTTCAAGTGTGTGAAACAATTTGCATTTCCTTAAATTGCTATTATGTCAATAGTGCCCAGTTGTTCCCATTCCTCAAATTGGCATTATTAGACGTGGCACTGTGAGTTTAAGTGTGGCGTGGCGAGTATTATAAGTGCGGCGGGTGTCTTAGGGTGCCTCCAGGAGGCTGGTTCGATTCCCATACTGCTCCTGTGATTTACTTATAAAGAGAGGTATTGAGTCATTGTGTATTGGTGTATAATTGTATTGTCTTCATTCGTCAGTCCTATTTATCCATGAGCTAGCTAAATGTATAAACGTTTGATGCATTCTCAGTTATTGTATTCTCAGTATTCTTTTTTTTTCTCTGTTAGTCTATTGGGTCATGATACTCTGAATGCTCTGTTCTTTCTCTCTCTCTCTCTCTCTCTCTCCATTCTTTGTATCTACTATTCTCTTTCGTTTGCAACTTTTGCAATATCCAGTTCTTGCGTCCGTAATGCTTATCACACAGACCTCTCTGCCTTTATCAAGCTTAGCAACACTTTCGGATCTCAAGGTATTTTCATTTCTGGTATATAATTTTTAATTTGTTTTTTCCTCTACCACAGACGTGGCCACACATTTACAATGCTAACCAACATATATACATCTTCTGTCAATTTTTTCTGGTTGATAGGGACATATATACGAGCTAAGACAGGTTCACTTTATTTTGTTCTTTACTACTTCAAAACATGATTACTTATTTTCAGCTTCAGAATATTATTAATAAGGAGTTTTTCCGATGATAATTCTAATTTGTTCTCGTTTGCTTTTGTACAAAAATTTAATATAATTTTTTCATTTATATCGAATGAAATTCGTTCCATTCTGGACTTAATAAAGGCCCAGACTGAACAAAACATACGCTATCTTATGTACTTATACAAAATTATTATCCGATAAAATGAAATAGTATCATTAATTACTGAAAGTTAATCAATATTTTACTTCTATTTTTATGGAAAAAAAATTAAATATTGATTCATAATATCAATGAAATTTTTGTATATATACTGTCCTACACGGACGAGAGATTTTCCTGGTAGAATTTAGCCACTAATATTGATTTTAATCAGCGAGTAAGGTAAGGCGAAATATTTTTGAACAGGAAGTTTAATTACTTTCCTAATCACCGTTAATTTGCATATTATAATCACCACAGGGGGGGGGGAAGGGACAGGCTGAACGATGGAATATATCGATCGATCTGCTCAAGGCTTTGATAATATATATATTTAAACGATAATGGAATGGAACTACTGCCGTGCTGTAATTATTTATTTCGAAAATGTTTCTAAATATATACTTAATGTCCATTGCGTGGGAACAATTTATCAATCCGCCAATTTTATCAATTAAAGGAATTTATCAATTTTAGTGTATGATTGCCTGGGTGAAGTATTTAGAGAGTTCTGATTCGAACAGAGGACGTCAGTGAAGCACTTTTAGAGAAATGATTGACCCTCATCAGTTGAGAATTGTTTGTAAACGGCCCGTCCTAATCAACAGAGGCCAAATACTCATTAATCCAGCCACCAAACCCCCTGTTTAATAAATGAAAAATTGTTTACACATGACTAATAAATGATGACGTTCGAATATTTCTCGAACAGTGCTTCAATGACGATCGACCTCTGTTCGAATCGCAACCCTGCAAATCCTTCACCCACATTCTTAATATACAAATAATCGCCAACAGAACTAAACACCTAACCTAACCTACGTTTAACTATACATTACTCTTTACTATATAATAATAGTTTTATATAGGATAAAAAAAAATTGAATACAGAAAATGTTAAAATTGATGAATGCGTTTTTGGAAGACGGCCGCCGCTTTAACGAGCCTAGATTGAAACAGGCTATGCAAATTGCAAGAACGGTGTGTGAAAACTATAGTTATGGTAATTTGTAGTCTATTAAGATACGTTGTTTATCTGTCAGCTATGCACACTTTTTTTGTATCTGTTGGTCTTGTCTTAACCACGTTATTGATACGGAAAAGGTAACGCTAAAAGTTTTTATATATATATATTTTCCAAAGGATTTAGCGTAATTTCTTTGACGCGTCTCCATTTTCGCTCAAATTTTCATGCTGGTTTATGCTGGCTAAAGTCGAATTCAAAAGTTAAACAAAACTATCGATAAATATTTTGATTAAATCACAATTATATTTTTTTATGAAAATTAGGTTTGGGATCCGCATATTTTAAACACGCAAAAAATATGCCACGATCAAATATAATGAAGAATAATCGGTCAACATAATTTAATTAAATCAATGGAATTTAATAGCATGTGGGTTTGTATAATCACTTTCACTTTTAATAAGCTAATTTTGCTTTTAAAATTTTTTTGGCATATGAGGACAACGTGAAATATGTGTGTGATCATATGTGAAATCATCCGTTGTGTGTGTTCCACACGACTATTGTGATTCGTGGTTTAGGTAATTATGATTAAGTAATAAAGTTTCAGTGTGGTACCGAGTAAACATATATAGAAATCAAACCCAAAATCTCATGTAAATGTATATTATATATATATATATATATATATATATATATATATATATATATATATATATATATATATATATATATATAATATATTCTCTATATATAGGAGAAAAGAACACAGGAAACTGTATTGGAGGGGGATCCAAACATTCCCTCTAATGCGTTATGTGTGGTTTTTCTCCGAGGCTATGGGTCCCCCTTCTTCCACCTCTGGCTGGAAGAAGGGGGACCCCTTCCTATTTTTCAATATATATATATATATATATATATATATATATATATATATATATATATATATATATATATATATATATATATATATATATATATATATATATAAACCAGCATATTACTGAACATTCTGAGTGATAGACATGTACATTTCTTGTGGTCGTATTCACCAATCTTCGGGTTATCGTGAGATGGCAAACATCTCGCTTCTCTTTCTACTAGGAGACAGGTCAGGGACTCAGACTAGAGCCTCAGAAATACGAAATTATTCAAGCTAATGATATACTCAGACTAATTTGATTTGCATCTTATTGATACTATATATAGTAATGTCATGTATATGTTAGTGCCACACACATATGCAATCATGTGATCATGTACAATAAAGTTCACAATTTAAAAACAAATGCGCAAAACATTCACAGAGAAACATCCAATTTGCTCTGAATGCTTTTTTTTTCTCTGAGGCTATGGATATAATTTAATATAATATATTTTGAAAGTCGTCTTCCTTTGAGATGAATGTTATTATATATTACCGCAGTAGTCTGGTCAATAGGTCTAGCCTAAATCATGTCTACGTTTTCTGTGTTCTTCCCTAGGGAAGTACAGGGGCACAAGTCCCCCCAAGGTTCATATTGCAAACAAATTGGGCAACATTTTGCAAATATTGGGCTTGACGCGAGGCTGGAAGCCTGCTATTGCACGTAGGAGTGAGTCTTGAGTATTTCTCGGTCTTCAAAGAGTGTGACGTGTGAGTTGGGCACTTTTGAAGAGTCGAAGAATCATGTCTCGCTTCATGCAGGTCGGTGTTCAATTCCCGACTGTCCACAAGGGGTTGGGCATCATTCCTTTCCCCTCCCCGTCCCCATCCCTAATTCTTATCCTGATCCTTTCCAAGTGCTATACAGTCGTTAAGGCTTGGTGCTTCTCTCCTGATAATTCCCTTCTCCTTCCCTTTTCTTCCCTTCTCTTAAGTTTCCCCTCACCCTGTTTCCCCTTTTCCCAAACCCTCTTTTTCATTCCTTTATGTCCTTCCATTCCTGTTCTTGTCCTTCTTCTTCCTTCTCCTCTAACTTTCTCATGTTTCCCCTCTTCTCTGCTCCTTCCTCTTGTTCTTGCTTTCCTTCTTCTACACCTGTTCCTCCTCCTTTTTCTCTATCTTAATCAAGGTTAGATCATTACCGCAGCTATCTGACCGACCCTCTCAATCAATGCTTTGAAACTTCTTCAGGGGAAAAAACCTCCCTTCCTTGTGTGTTTCAGCTTTATCAAGAAGCAAGTTCCCGGCTGAGGTCGCGGAGAGAGAGAGAGAGAGAGAGAGAGAGAGAGAGAGAGAGAGAGAGAGAGAGAGAGAGAGCAGCAGCAGATTTACTGCTCTCTCTCTGCCACATATCAAGTCTGCGGAATTTTCTCGTGAGAAACCATGGATGGTTCGCTCAATCTGGGAAGAGTATGCGGGTGGTGCAAAGACTTATTTGTTACTCTCTCTCTCTCTCTCTCTCTCTCTCTCTCTCTCTCTCTCTCTCTCTCTCTCTCTCTCTCTCTCTCTCAAGGTAATTCAGTGAGTATTTTCCCCCCTGTGTTTTCCCTAATTTTCGTTTTTTTCTAAATTAAAAACACTAATGTAGGGTCATGATCTGGGGATTTTTTTTATGTGGTGAGTGGTGTTGGTCGCTGGTGGGCATGTGGTAGGGAATTAACGTTATGTAGTATGTTGTTTATACATGTGGGTGGGGGGGGGAGCAGACGATTCTGATTATGTGGAGCTTTGCCAGCATTAGTCTTTAAAAATTGTCAAGCGCCTAGAATTAGCATTAGTTGATAAATTCCCTAGTACCATGAAATAAATTAGTTTTTAATTCCCTAGTACGAAGAGCAGTACTTGTCTATAAATTAATTATCATCAAGAATCAGCATATAGTCTCTCACTCTTGCGTCTCTCTTGCGTCTCTCACTCTTGCGTCTCTCTTGCATCTCTTGCGTCTCTCTTGCGTCTCTCACTCTTGCGTCTCTCACTAGTGTCTCACTAACACCAGATGTCTGTATGCCAGGGGAAAAAGTTTTCAAAACGTTCAATTTGTTCAGGCAGTTCTTCTCATTACAGGTCAACCAATGTTAACAACACGAGCTTGAACATTGTTGATGGAAAACAGCCTCAAACGAGCAGTATGAACAGGTGAACAGCCTCATGAATGACTCCTCTCTCTCTCTCTCTCTCTCTCTCTCTCTCTCTCTCTCTCTCTCTCTCTCTCTCTCTCTCTCTCTCTCTCTCTCTCTCTCTCTCTCTCATTCAGACACAACCACACAAATTAAGACATTATATATATCATGTAGAGTGTCCACAGGGCAGTCACTGGGATGGGAAGGATCAACCGCAAATGGAATAGTGAAGGTTATCCACGGAATGGAATCTGGAAAAGGATGAGGAGTGGCAATATATATAAACGACCACGATATATATATATATATATATATATATATATATATATATATACATAATACCTCGTGTCCTTATCTTTCTACATATACATGAGACTCAGATATGTATAACCATAAATCATGTGTTCAAATAAGTATTCTAAACCCCCCCCCTCCCCCCTTGACAAGTCAAGTATTTTAAAAGCGTGTCAACTTTAGCGACCTCACGAAGTTAAACAAAACTTTAACCCCGTGTAAAAGTCGCCTCAAAAGCCAGCCTCATTGTAGAGCTGCCACAAAAGCTAGGCTCATTGTAGAGTTGCCACAAAAGCTAGGCTCATTGTAGAGTTGAAAAGTACCCAACTTTTTCTCTCCCGTGAGAGATCGTCGTTACCAAGAGTCATTTGGTGGTAACGGCAGTAGGGGGGGGGTGTGGTGGTGGTAGGTGGTTGGGGGGGTGCAATTGTTGTTGGGGAGATTGTTGTGATAATGGAGGTAAAGATGGAGGAGGGAGAGAGGGAGGGGCTAAGATTGTGGTGGTAAATAGATGGTGGTGGTTTGGGTTGGGGGGGGGCATGGTCTGATTGTGGTGATTGTCGTGATGATAGGCTTGACGGCAGAGGTATGATTGTGGTAAAGGGATTAAAAGCTATAATTAACGATGAAATTGGAATCTTAAAGATGATGACAATTCGA
The DNA here is from genome assembly GCF_040958095.1 of Procambarus clarkii. Lineage (NCBI taxonomy): Eukaryota > Metazoa > Arthropoda > Malacostraca > Decapoda > Cambaridae > Procambarus > Procambarus clarkii. The sequence continues at coordinate 43,593,191 of NC_091183.1, read as the reverse complement.
ATTTTCCGGTGAATTATGAATGGTGAATGACGTTAACCTAATGATTTATGAGGCAATGAATAACATTCCCTGATAACATAGTTTTATAATTAATTATAACCACCTGAGGCAATACATAACCTTATCAACACGCAATAAATAATCTTAACAAGCTCTAGATAAGGAGTCAGCATCTTCGAAGTACTTTCAAGACGTCTTCCCCAAGCTGTCTAGCTGAACCAAAGGTCAAAGCAAAGCTTGAGATGAATCAAATCCATTGATTTCACCAGTAATTTTAATCTCCCTATATCTGTGCCCCCAAAGGACATCTCTATCTATCTTACTAGGGATGAATAATGAGTATCTTAAAGTGACAAGTATAAGAACAATTTGAAACTGACATTGATTAATCGAGGACAAAATTCAAGCTGGTACACAACCACTTCAGAAATTAACAAATGGCAAAGAACCAGGTGATGAAACAGATAATAAAGGAGAACACATTTAGAGTAGATGGGAGACCGAGAGAGAGAGAGAGAGAGAGAGAGACAGAGAGAGAGAGAGAAAGGAACTAACTGTACGTTTCAAGAAGCCTTCCCAGCAAAGCAAGAGTCTCTGTTTAAGAGGACATCAAATCAAAGTGACACTGAAGCACTTTGGGATTACCAGATATACAATAAAGTAGCAGCAGGATCTTACCTTGGACACTAGAAGGGATTGGAGCACTATTGCAACCCAAATAGTCTGAGTTGCCATAGAATGGTAGGTGACATTGTTCCTGCAGAGATTTTGCACAGTTAATACCGTAAATAAAAAATAACTTTAGTGCTTAATTAATTCCTATATCGAATTGGAAATACAGACATATTTTGTATTTATAAATAACATATTGTAACACACACACAGATATCTTCTAGTTTTCAAAATTTAAAAAATAAGGACGGAAAGTACGTTAAACCGTCAAGAAATGGTTTGAAATGGATAGAAATTCGAGTTTGAAATTTGAAATTCCCGCTCTCAGTCCTCGTAACAGTCCGAATTCCAGGAACTCCGTTCAAGTTCCTTTTGGAACTGTTCCTACCCGCCTTTGTACACACCGGAAAGTTGTTCAACTAGTCTCAAAGTTCTTTATGATTTTGTGAAGTTTTCGGAGCCCACAGAGTACAACAAATATGATATTTGAACCACCTTTGTCTCATTTCTTTTTTCTTAAAGTTTTGTATCAAATTTAAATTTAAAATTTTTTGGTAACGGTGGACTGCGAGTTTGAATTTTGCTCAATTAATAACGGACGTTATCGCGTTCGTTGATTAGAGATTAGTCTCCGTGGCGCAGTGGTTGCGCGATTGCCGCGCCACTCCCAAGTTATTTCGTCTGAGTTTGAACCCTGAAGGAGAAGGAGGAGGATTGACTGGGTACCGATCCTTATAACTGCTCGCCCCTGTTCACCCAGGGGGTGAATCCTGAGTAATTGACCCAGCAGTAATTGTGGGGACCGGTTGTAAACTGATTTGGGGTCGTGTTCCAGGAGATATATTTCCATACAAGATTTCCATGGTAAGTTTAAGACAAGTTGTTGTAGAATCTACAAGCATACTAAAAAGAGTTAGGTGGGAACAGGAGCAAAGGAAAGCTGGGGCCTGACGGCTGAGTGGACAGAGCTCAGGATTCGTAGTCCTGAGGTTCCGGGTTCGCTTCCCGGTGGAGGCGGACACAAATAGACGGAGTTTCTTTCACCCTGATGCCCATGTTCACCTAGCAGTAAATAGGTACCTGGGAGTTAGACAGCTGCAACGGGCTGCTTCCTGGGGGTGTGTGACAAAAAGTATGCCTGGTCGAGGACCGGGCCGCGGGGACGCTAAGCCCCTAAATCATCTCAAGATAACCTCAAGATAACCTATCGGCGTCTATGTAAAACAATAATTGTCTTCCTTAGCCTTTGATTGTGTTTTCTTGCTATAAAGACAAAGGTTAAGATGCAAACTCCCGGGTGATAATTGTCTTTCCATGTCGCGATAATATAGAGACAACAGAACTTTCCAGAATATAGCGAAAACAGGACTTAACAGAATATTTAGAAAACAGAGATTTTCCAAAAGATAGATAAAACAGAATTTTCCAAACTATGAAGAAAACAGAACTTTCCAAAAGATAGATAAAACAAAACTCTCCAAAAATATGTACAAAAGAGGACTCTCCAGGCTGTTTTAGAACGCCGCTCCACATACGCAGTAACAATATATATATATATATATATATATATATATATATATATATATATATATATATATATATATATATATATATATATATATATATATATTCCCCGTGTTTGTGTAAAATAAAATATGTGAAATAACTTTTTTTATCACTGTTGGTGTGGAGCAAATTTTTGTTTAATTTTGTGTTTTGTTGCTACGGACTCGCAGTCAAATTTGAGGGTAATTGTCAAGGGTCATATTATTATATTGCAAAATATTACTCACTATGTCAAGTTCATGGGGTCATACTGACAGGTGAGTTACTACTCATATTGACGGGTGAGTCACTCTGCATATTGACGGGTGAGTCACTCATAATGTGAGATTCTGTCGAGTGAGACAGAATCGAATGCATTCTGTCTCGAGTGAGACAGAACCTGGGAGTACTCCCACTCCCATAGTACACTCCCACTCCCATAGTACACAAACCCGAGTGCACTCATAATCCGCTATCACGGATTGTATGCACTCATAATCCGCTATCACGGATTGTATGCACTCATAATCCGCTTTCACGGATTGTGCACTCATAATCCTCTGTTACGTGTATAGCAGCTCAAGTTTCCACCAATAAATGTATTCTCTTTAATTTAGAATTAGAAGTAGAACATTATCTAACTTAAACAGATCGGAGCAGCTCTGCCTGGACTGGGCAGGTTTACATTAGTGTAAGCCAGAGACACATATCTTAGACAAATTAAAAAATCACTTCTATTACAATGTGAAAGTTGATGGTATAAATGTCAGGAGTGGAAATGCCAACAGTAGTAGCAATAGTAACAGTAGCAACAACAGTAGCAGTAACGGAAGTAGCAACAGCAATGCACCTTAAATGACAATCTCCTGATTGTCATTGAATAAAGGTGGTGGGGGGGGTTGACTCTTAAAGATAATCCTTATCGCATAGTTTCATACAAGCTTTAAGATTAGACTTTGATAGTGATTGATGCCTTGAGACAGGATCAAGGCATTAATTGAGATGCTGTGGCTTGATGGCGCTGGCTTAATCAAGCCTTGAGACGCTGGCTTAATCAAGCCATGAGACGCTGGCTTAATCAAGCCTTGAGACGCTGGCTTAGTCATGCCTTGAGACGCTGGCTTAATCAAGCCTTGAGACACTGGCTTAATCAAGCCTTGAGACGCTGGCTTAATCAAGCCTTGAGACGCTGGCTTAATCAAGCCTTGAGACGCTGGCTTAGTCATGCCTTAAGACGCTGGCTTAATCAAGCCTTGAGACACTGGCTTAATCAAGCCTTGAGACGCTGGCTTAATCAAGCCTTGAGACGCTGGCTTAATCAAGCCTTGAGACGCTGGCTTAATCAAGCCTTGAGACGCTGGCTTAATCAAGTCTTGAGACGCTGGCTTAATCAAGCCTTGAGACGCTGGCTTAATCAAGCCTTGAGACGCTGGCTTAATCTAGCCTTGAGACGCTGGCTTAATCAAGCCTTGAGACGCTGGCTTAATCAAGCCTTGAGACGCTGGCGTAATCAAGCCTTGAGACGCTGGCTTAATCAAGTCTTGAGACGCTGGCTTAATCAAGCCTTGAGACGCTGGCTTAATCAAGCCTTGAGACGCTGGCTTAATCAAGCCTCGAGACGCTGGCTTAATCAAGCCTTGAGACGCTGGCTTAATCAAGCCTTGAGACGCTGGCTTAATCAAGCCTCGAGACGCTGGCTTAATCAAGCCTTGAGACGCTGGCTTAATCAAGCCTTGAGACGCTGGCTTAGTCATGCCTTAAGACGCTGGCTTAATCAAGCCTTGAGACGCTGGCTTAATCAAGCCTTGAGACGCTGGCTTAATCAAGTCTTGAGACGCTGGCTTAATCAAGCCTTGAGACGCTGGCTTAATCAAGCCTTGAGACGCTGGCTTAATCAAGCCTCGAGACGCTGGCTTAATCAAGCCTTGAGACGCTGGCTTAATCAAGCCTTGAGACGCTGGCTTAATCAAGCCTTGAGACGCTGGCTTAATCAAGCCTTGAGACGCTGGCTTAATCAAGCCTTGAGACGCTGGCTTAGTCATGCCTTAAGACGCTGGCTTAATCAAGCCTTGAGACGCTGGCTTAATCAAGCCTTGAGACGCTGGCTTAATCAAGCCTTGAGACGCTGGCTTAATCAAGCCTTGAGACGCTGGCTTAATCAAGCCTTGAGACGCTGGCTTAATCAAGCCTTGAGACGCTGGCTTAATCAAGCCTTGAGACGCTGGCTTAATCAAGCCTTGAGACGCTGGCTTAGTCATGCCTTAAGACGCTGGCTTAATCAAGCCTTGAGACGCTGGCTTAGTCATGCCTTAAGACGCTGGCTTAATCAAGCCTTGAGACGCTGGCTTAATCAAGCCTTAAGACGCTGGCTTAATCAAGCCTTGAGACGCTGGCTTAATCAAGCCTTGAGACGCTGGCTTAATCAAGCCTTGAGACGCTGGCTTAATCAAGCCTTGAGACGCTGGCTTAATCAAGCCTTGAGACGCTGGCTTAATCAAGCCTTGAGACGCTGGCTTAATCAAGCCTTGAGACGCTGGCTTAGGTAATCACGGGCCAGGTGATTTAATTTCCGGTTCTCCGTTCAGGGAATGGAATCCCGATTATACAAATCTTGGTGTGTGTATAGTTGTGTTTGGAAGGTAAGAGGGAGAAGAGAGAAGAAGAGAAATAAGACAAAAATACAGATTTTGAAGTGTGTGTTTTTAGAGAGAAGTAAGGAAGAGGAAGAAAGGTGAGAAAGATGAGGCATTATTTATAAGAAGAAGGGTAAGAAGAAGGAGGAGGAACAAGAGACAAAACAAGATAAAGAAAATCAAGCAAAAAGAAAACAGGATCAAGAAAAAGACTAAACCAGGAGGAAGAGGATAATAAGAGATAAATCAAGAGGCAAACAACTGGAAGCTTAATTTAAGACTAATTTAATATGTGTGTAAAAAAACTGTTCACTCAATAAAAATATGGGAAAGAAAGAAGTAGGAGAGAAATTACAACAAAAAAATTATAAAAGAAAATAAGAAACATGAGAGAAAGCAGGCAGTGAAAGAAGAGAGAGAGAGAGAGAGAGAGAGAGAGAGAGAGAGAGAGAGAGAGAGAGAGAGAGAGAGAGAGAGAGAGAGAATTATCTCCCATAGAGAAGAGCTTCGATGGCTTCCCTGAGGAAATCAGACCTTCGTGAGTTTAGCACTTATGTTAGGGGTATATTGGGGTTGATTTACATGTGCTCGTAAGGCAGTCTCGTGTCTCAGTAACGACCCAACCACGAGTGCTCTCAGTCATCCCCAAAATTGGCCCGGTACCCATTCCACCACTTCCTGAACAACCTAACTACTGTATAAATGAACATGAAGGATGAGTAAGACACCTTAATTCACTACTAGTGTAATTGGGACAATATAAGAGAAAGAATATCTTGAGGTTATCTTGAGATGATTTCGGGGCTTTAGTGTCCCCGCGGCCCGGTCCTCGACCAGGCCTCCACCCCCAGGAAGCAGCCCGTGACAGCTGGCTAACACCCAGGTACCTATTTTACTGCTAGGTAACAGGGGCATAGGGTGAAAGAAACTCTGCCCATTGTTTCTCGCCGGCGCCTGGGATCGAACCCAGGACCACAGGATCACAAGTCCAGCGTGCTGTCCGCTCGGCCGACCGGCTCCCCTTTAGTGTGTGAGAGAGTGATATAATTAACATACAAATAATAATGGGGTCAAAAGTATTTATTAGTGCAGATAAATGATGGACAAAGCAAAAATAAAAGCATATTCGATATATTCCCCAGATTAGGTATAACTAATCAGGCAACCAGCCAAAAGATTGGCTAAGATTTATAGTACTAATCCCTACACTCACCCCTACAGGTGATAAGGGAGAGGGATTATATCCCTCTCTCTACATCTGTAGTATATCTCACCCTCGTCGTTTTTCACAGTTGATTGACAGTTGAGAGGCGGGACCCAAGAGCCAGAGCTCAACCCCCGCAAGCACAACTAGGTGAGTACAGTGGCCCTCTTGAAGCAACTGTGGCATAGGTGTCAATCTCTTAACGCAGAGATGTGTAAAATTCTTTGCAATTTAATAAGACAATTATTAAGATATATTTTCTGGACTAGGCTCTAATAATCCTCCAATGTTTGAGAGACTTTAATAACCCTCTGGAGGTTCTCTAACCAAAGGAACAAACCATATCTTGAATCAAATTAATCGAGATGCTGACTCATATCATACTCCTTCAAGATGTATAAGTTGATCGTATAAAGATTAATGAATCAACACTAATCCGTCCTCATCAAGAGTAGCCCGGCCTCATCAACAGTTGCCCGACCTCATCAACAGTAGCCCGACCTCATCAACAGTAGCCCGACCTCATCAACAGTAGCCCGACCTCATCAACAGTTGCCCGACCTCATCAACAGTAGCCCGACCTCATCAACAGTAGCCCGACCTCATCAACAGTAGCCCGACCTCATCAACAGTTGCCCGACCTCATCAACAGTTGCCCGACCTCATCAATAGTAGCCCGACCTCATCAACAGTTGCCCGACCTCATCAATACTAGCCCGACCTCATCAACAAACAACCGGTCCTCATCAACAAAGGCCAAATGCTCATTACGCCAGCCTCCAAATAACCTGTTTATGAATGAAAACCCTCTTTACACACGACTCTCAGCTGATGACAAACTTCGGGCTCACCATAGCCCGTGCTGCTTGGAACTTTTTTGTTCCAAGTAGCGAATCTTAAACAACAACAACAAGCAGCTGATGACGTATGTACCTGTTTCGAGCAGTGTTTCGTTCACGACCTCTGCTCGAATCGCACTTTTTTTTTTTTTTTTTTTTTTTTTTTTTTTGAGATATATACAAGAGTTGTTACATTCTTGTACAGCCACTAGTACGCGTAGCGTTTCGGGCAAGTCCTTAATCCTATGGTCCCTGGAATACGATCCCATGCCGCGAAGAATCGTTTTTTCATCCAAGTACACATTTTACTGTTGCGTTAAACAGAGGCTACAGTTAAGGAATTGCGGCCAGTAAATCCTCCCCGGCCAGGATGCGAACCCATGACATAGCGCTCGCGGAACGCCAGGCGAGTGTCTTACCACTACACCACGGAGACTGCACTTCTCTAAATGCTTCGCCCCCACATACGACAAATACCAATAATGGCCGACAGAACCTAACCACCTAAATTACCAATTGGGACTAACCATTAAACGCATCCTAGTATGCAGTAATGCTAACGTAGATATGAGAAAATGGAAATTTTTATTTCTCACTACGTTAAAATGGACGAATGCGTCAATGGGGATCGAACGCAGATTGGAAAAGTCAAGCGTGAGGACAGGTTGCACAACAACCCGCCCCCCCCCCCCCCCATCATGACAAACAACAGCAACAACAGCAGGTACAAGTTGGTATGCAACAAAAATACAATAGAACCTACAACAGGGGTACTATAAAAACAAAAAAATGTTGGCATTAATACCCAGCCGGAGCAACAACAGCGGCCCAACAGGTACAACAGAAAACAGTAAACCAGCAGGAAAGGTACAACAGGAATGGCAGTATAGTGTAAACATTGTCCACATTAGCCACTATTGTATCTAGCGCTCCGGGCTTTACCCAAAAACATTAGTGTAGGAAGTACGCATTAAACGGAATGGACGAGAGGTCTGTAAATGTCTATATGGGCTGTAAAAGAACACTTTGTTTTTCTCCTCACTCTATTCTCGCCTATTTGTGTGGGAACCGACCTGTGAGATTTATATTTATTTAATTTATATGAATTTATATTTACGTTAATTTATATACTTCGATAGCAATTTGTATAATGATAAGTGGACTGTATTTCTGCAATAATCTCATAATCTCACAAATCGATCCTCTACACATTAGGGGGGGTTAAATTAATATATATGCAGCCAATCAAATTACAGTAATAGCTACATACATTGATGAGGTTCCTTATCTTATAGTACAGCAGGTTAGTCCACCAGGTATAACTAGGGTGTAGACACCAAATTATCCTCTTTGAGGTAGCTTCTATCACCCAGTAACTGGTGCACATAATCTTGCATCCTCGTCTTGACCTGTCAAAAGTGCGCTAGCTGTGAAGCCAGATACCTATATATGACAAGTATATCAGAGAAAACAGTACATGGAACATGAAGACCTGGCTTAATTACCTTTAGTTTGAGGCGATTTCGCGTTCTAACCGGCTAACCCTATATCCTGACATTAATGGCCATAAATGAATGATAAACGGGTTTCGGATAGACACTTAACTTGATTTGTTGACAGCGTGTTGACAGATGGTACACCTTTGGTATCCATAACACTACGTCCAAGTAAAATTAACAGGAGCCGAATTTGCTCCCGTGTGAGCCTCTGGTCTCAATAACAACAATGGCTGCCCCTTCCTCCTTCTGACGCCTGGCCTACTTTGTCCAGATTTCAGAAAGTGATAGAAGGGTCACATTTACTCTACTTTAATATTGATAATTAAGTTAATTTATATAAGATGTTTTTATGATGGTAAAGTCCAAAGACTAATGTATTTAAGAACAATTCCCAGCAGAATAGCTGGTGAATTATAATAGTATGTGGTGATGATATCCCGTTTTCTTTAGACGGTAATTCCACTACAAGTTACGTTTTCTATGGGTAACTTGTTGGTAATACAGCAGAAATTATTATCTGTCTGTATGATATATTAAATGGTGTCGGATTTTCCGACATAATTCCCCAGGGGGCTGCTCACGGGTCGAAGTCCTATTTAGAACAGACGAACACCGATACTCCTCCTTCGGATTATTAGATTAATTTGATGTTAGTAGTTAGTAATCACACATTTGTGCGTCTGTTCGTACAGGACGGATGTCCCGTACTAGAGTTGCAGGGGTTAGAAGTCTAATGCGAATTCATTTCCCTGTTAACTCTTGTAAGGCTAATATTCAAGCCTAATTACATATTATTTAACCCAGAAGACTGGATGTGATCAAGTACTACAGTCAAGTATGATTCAGGGACTGCAGTGAGATCAGTGACATTAGATATAACTTGAAGTTTCTTCAGGTAACTGGTCACTGATATATAAACACTGAGGCCCATGGAATACATCTTGATTAAATAATAAATGTATCAAATCAGTCATCAGATTTATTGGGGTTTAATTTAGTTAATTGATTCAGAAGATTGAATAGCTCATCATTAAAGTAAAGTATGGTTCTGAGACTGCAGTGGGTTCAGTGACATTGGTCGCAGTGACTTGTAGCTGTTTTAGGCTACTGTTCACTGATTTGCCACTGAGGCCCCATGAACTCATCTTCAGCTTCAAATGATGATACTAACATCAACCTCTGTTGGTATAGTCAACTGTAATCTCCTTAGTATAATGATACTGGAGAAATATAATCAGCTGACAAATTTAGATTTCTACTGGTATTGTTTATCTGCAGGCATAGGTCTCCTCAGGCTTGATACTGGGCCTGAGAGTAATTTACCTCCTGCAGAGTTTAACATGGTTATACCCTGATATTTAGTAGGGCTACCGATGAATTGATGGTAGTAGTCTGTCCCCACAAGGACAGCCATTTGGCATTTGATTTGCTTAAATTTACCTGCAGCTGCTTGATAATAGCTTTCCAGGTCAGCATAATCAACTGTTGATTGTTGTGACAAATCTTCACATTTCTTGATCTGTCTTGTTAAATGGCATTTAAGACCTGCAAGGGTTCTTTTCATTCTCCCTGCATTATCCATACTGGCTCGTTGGTGAAGCCTTGTGGGGCTTGTACTTGGGCTGCTCATAATACTGAACAAGCACTGATGGTAGCCTAGGGTAAATTCTGAACTCACTAGGCAATAATCCTACCTCTACTAGAGGTTAGCACTTAAAATTAATACACATTATATATATACAATCATACACACTAATGATTTGAGTGATAAACCAGTGTCACTGGAAGTACCTTTAGGTTAGCTCTTCTATATCACCCTAGGATGGTAGAGACACTAATTAATCACTCAAAGGTGTAATGATCATAAGTAAATTATTATATATACACAACTCAACTCGAGTTGATAAAAATTACACCCAAAATAGGGTCTGGACCATTCATTAATGGTGTTAGGTTGTTCAATATAGTACAACTGACTATTGTAATAATGGGACTAGGATGAACAATAATAGTTCAACTAGTCATATCCTACCCTGTTGTGGGTTGGCAATTAGTAAATATTATACTATGATCACTAGTGCAATATATATTAAATGATTCTCTATTTTGGAGAAATAATATACACAATTATTAATAATAGCCTCTTAATTAGCCTCTATGAAACTTCTAATATTATCTAGAAGTATTAAATATTATTAGTGACCTCGCGAAATAAAGTCCACAAAATTCGTAGATAATCTCTCGCGAAATGTAACACCACGAAATCCGTGAACAATCTCGCGAAGACACAGTCACTAATTTGGCTGGATTCTATATTAGCGCTGTCATTTCACGAAATAACACGCCACCAAATCTGTGGGTGTGCATGAAACCGCTGACTAAGGCTGAACTGGGCTGAGGGAGGCTCCTGAGCTCCCTCGAGGCTACGCTGCCGTCTATGACTGGCTGGCTTTGTTTAAATAACACTGCACTAGTATTTAATGAATCCACTGGTTTGGTTAACTGGTTCATCCGGTACTAAGATGACCAAATGTGGGTTCAAAGGATCAAATAATCCGTCATCCGGTTCGAAGATGACCAAATAATGTGGGAACCGACCTGTGAGATTTATATTTATTTAATTTATATGAATTTATATTTACGTTAATTTATATACTTCGATAGCAATTTGTATAATGTTAAGTGGACTGTATTTCTGCAATAATCTCATAATCTCACAAATCGATCCTCTACACATTAGGGGGGGTTAAATTAATATATATGCAGCCAATCAAATTACAGTAATAGCTACATACATTGATGAGGTTCCTTATCTTATAGTACAGCAGGTTAGTCCACCAGGTATAACTAGGGTGTAGACACCAAATTATCCTCTTTGAGGTAGCTTCTATCACCCAGTAACTGGTGCACATAATCTTGCATCCTCGTCTTGACCTGTCAAAAGTGCGCTAGCTGTGAAGCCAGATACCTATATATGACAAGTATATCAGAGAAAACAGTACATGGAACATGAAGACCTGGCTTAATTACCTTTAGTTTGAGGCGATTTCGCGTTCTAACCGGCTAACCCTATATCCTGACATTAATGGCCATAAATGAATGATAAACGGGTTTCGGATAGACACTTAACTTGATTTGTTGACAGCGTGTTGACAGATGGTACACCTTTGGTATCCATAACACTACGTCCAAGTAAAATTAACAGGAGCCGAATTTGCTCCCGTGTGAGCCTCTGGTCTCAATAACAACAATGGCTGCCCCTTCCTCCTTCTGACGCCTGGCCTACTTTGTCCAGATTTCAGAAAGTGATAGAAGGGTCACATTTACTCTACTTTAATATTGATAATTAAGTTAATTTATATAAGATGTTTTTATGATGGTAAAGTCCAAAGACTAATGTATTTAAGAACAATTCCCAGCAGAATAGCTGGTGAATTATAATAGTATGTGGTGATGATATCCCGTTTTCTTTAGACGGTAATTCCACTACAAGTTACGTTTTCTATGGGTAACTTGTTGGTAATACAGCAGAAATTATTATCTGTCTGTATGATATATTAAATGGTGTCGGATTTTCCGACAATTTGGACCTACTGGGTCGAACTTCAGCTGTAGGATCCCACCTTTCCAGCCTCCTCAGGTTAATACAAATGACTCTCATCTTATGTTTCGGTCTTTATCTACTTGAAAAAATTATATCTTGTCGGTTCATTTGGTTCTCAGGCTTGTTGTGTTCCATTGGTGTTCATGGTGAACATCTCTTTGTTCACTCGATTAACTCCCGTTAGTATTTTATATGTCTATATCATGTCTCCTCTCTGTTTCTGATCGTTTTCAAGATAAGTTTTTTTCTATCTCTCTTCATGCTCTACCTCTCTCTGCTAAGCACTCTACATTTTCGTTTTCTTATTTGTTTTTTGAGATGATGGGGTCCACGATGGGACTACATACTCTAAAACTGGTCACATTTCTGCCCCAGCCCAAATCCTTATCCTAATCCCATACAAGTGGGATACATTCGTAATGACTTGAGGCTTTCCCCTATTAATTCCTTTCCCTTTGGGGGTGTATATTGATTTGAATATTTCGTTATTTAGGTTCCTGTGAGACGTTATTCATTTAACATGCTTCCTCGGACTTGACGACTGGAGTGATCAGGAAACAACTGGCAGAAATAGTGAGTTTAAATTTTCAAATCATTCACTATCTCTCACTCTCTCACACACTCATACACCCATGCTCACATGCGCATTCTCGTGCTCACGGACACGCACGCACGCATGCACAGGCTCTTGCACGCACTTATATACGGACGGACACCTCTCGGACGTAGGTTCGAATCCTCGTCACGGCCCTTTGTGGATTTGTTCACACCTATGTACTTATCACATAATCTTGAGTACTAGCAGATCCATAAGTCTGGTTAAGGCTTACAGGTAACATTCAAGTGTAAGTCTATATTCTCCCGTGTTCTTGCTACTGCCGCATAGTGCTGAATCACAATAAAAATGCAACGCCCAACCAGTTCTGCATTAAGAGCAGACAATGCAGGTTTTGCCTAATGCAGCTTGAATCCCATTTTTAAGTGCGGCACTGAATTAAACACAAATTTTATTAGTGTGCTTGTGTGCGTGTGTGTGTGTGTGTGTGTGTGTGTGTGTGTGTGTGCTTGTGTGTGTGTGTGTGTGTGTGTGTGTGTGTGTGTGTGTGTTTGTGTTTGTGTGTGTGTGTGTGTGTGTGTGTGTGTGTGTGTGTGTGTGTGTGTGTGTGTGTGTGTGTGTGTGTACTCACCTAATTGTGCTTGCGGGGGTTGAGCTTTGGCTCTTTGGTCCCGCCTCTCAACCGTCAATCAACAGGTGTACAGGTTCCTGAGCCTATTGGGCTCTATCATATCTACACTTGAAACTGTGTATGGAGTCAGCTTCCACCACATTGTGTGTGTGTGTGTGTGTGTGTGTGTGTGTGTGTGGATTCACTTATTTTATTTATTTGTTATAGCTGTATCTAGCTTTATTGAATTTCACCTTCCCAGCTCCCTGTTATATAATACATTAACTGCGTATTATTTGTATATCTTGTCTACTTTTGAAATTATGAATGGAGCTCCCTCCTTCTGCAAACACACAATGTTACTGGCCATATTTTCCCCTTGTTACAACTTATAATAAAGTTGTTACATCTTGTTATAACCTTTTTATGGCGTATTTGAACGTTGTTACAACTTGTTAGGTGTAAAAAAACGTGTTCAAACGTTGTAGCAACGTTATAGTTACGTCGTGTGTTTGTCAGGCTTCTTCAACCTGCTCATTTAGTTCACTCCATTTTCTCTACTTTTACCTTAAAAGAAAACTTTCGAGCATCTCGAAGGCTCGTCTGTTTCTCAAGATTCCATCCATGCTCTCTTGTTCATTGTATTCATTGTGAACATATCTTTTTTATCGCCCTCTGTCAATCCCCTTATGTAATCTATACGTTTCTATCATGGTTACCCTTCTCTCCTATTTTCTATCGACGTTAGGTCTAGTTATTTCAGTCTTCATTCACATCTCTCACGTTTCTGGAGCCATCTTCGTTGCAATCCTATTAAATTTTCAAGTTTTTTATGTTTTTTTAATAAGGGGACTTTATGATAGGGCTGCATACTGTAGGGCTGGCCTCATGTAGGTGATGCACAGTGATTCAAACCCCAATACCTATGCTCCTGTATGGATGAGCGTAGGAAAATCGGCTGATCACATGTACACCTGAGATTATTCAACTTTCAAATTGGTGAGAGCAGCAAGACTAATTAAGTCATGTAATGTCCCATCTGGGGAAATATAATCTTAATCCAACTGCATCTTTATCAAGATATGTATGTAGTCATGAAAGATAAAAAAGCGTATTGAAAGAAGTAGCTATAACTAAAACAGCATGCCTGCCAAACACACACACCGAAACTAAGACGTTGCTACAACGTTTGAACAAGTTTTAACACCACCTAACCAGCTATAACAACCAATATAGCAAGTTGTAACAACGTTCTAATACGTCATAAACACGTTTAGCCAAGATGTAACAACTTTATTACAAGTTGTAACAAGCGGAAAATAGACAGTTTCGATTTGTGTTTCCAGGGATGAAAGATAAAAAAAGCGAAATGAAAGAAGTAGCTATGACTAAAACAGCATGCACAGCAGCTACAACAACGGGAGATAAGCAGACAGGAACGCGGATGTTGTTCAGCTTCCAACAGTAGAGGAAAATTTAGAACGCAAACAGGAGATGTTGTCAGAGTAAACATGAGGCCTCTACTGGATGTTGTGTGGGAAACCCCGGACCTGTTCTCTTTATAGCACGTCACATTTTTGCCGTATACTTTACCCAAGGCCGAAAAATGTCGTACTAGATAATGGTAGCGGCTCGCGAAATTGACGTATTGTCCCGTTTTCTGTTTGTGGGTCCTCTGGTTGGGTAGGTTAGGGTACTTTAGTACGACGGTTTTTTTGACGTTGGGAACGGTGGCGAGAATGGGGTATCCTAACACCACCAACAACACTACCACACTACCACCATCATCAAGTTCTGATAAAACCACCACCCCCCCCCCCTCCCTCACCATCACCACATTACAAAAACCACCAGCACCACACAACTAACATCACAATAACCCCGCTAGCACCACCACACCACAATCACATCAAAATCACAACATGAACACCACCACCACTACCACCTCCACATCACAATCATACCACGACCACACCACGATCACAGCCACACCACAACCACACCACCACAACAATCACCACACTACCACAACAATCACCACACCACCACAACAATCACCACACCACCACAACAATCACACCACTACCACCACCACACCACTACCACCGTCTGCCATTGCCTATGCCAACACATCCAACTTGGTTCCTTCCAACAAAAATGTACATAGTGTACTCTGCAAGAGGAAAGCAAATGTTATAAGAGGGAAATGTTGCAGGCTGATGACTCACGTGGTAATGAACGTTATATATCTCCTTTTGAGTTAATGAGAACCAACATTCGAGCAACATCCCAGCTACATTCGAACAACATTCGAGCACCATTTGAACAACATTCGAACAACATTCAAGCAGCATTCGAGCAACATTCCAAAAACATATTTATGGGAGTTATAAGTCCTTTAGGACTTACTTTCTCTGTCTCGGTGTAAATCTTGCTCTCTCTAATGTGTATCTTGTTCTCTACTCCTTAATACGTCATATTTTACACGTTCGACACTTCAAGTCTTGCGCTGACATGTTCTCAGCTGTTCTCCTGAGGTCTGGGCACCCAGCGGTAATTGAGGAACTGTGTAACATAATAATTGGGGAGTCGTGTTCCAGTGGCAACACTCAGGGAATGGAAGCTTGTCATTGGTTGAGAATAATAGGTCAGGAAGACGCCTGTTCCTCTTCCTTACAGTTGTAAGGAAGAGGTGCACCTCCCATCTTTCCTCCCTCACCTTCCCTTTTCCAATATTCTCTTTCCTTCCTCCTTTTCTTTCTCTTACTTCCCCTTCCTTTCCCCTTCCCCTCGTCTTTACAGGCGAGTAAAAAACAAACTGCAATTTAATATTTCTCTGGGTGATAAAACTGTGACTTGTGATTCTGATGCAGACCTGGAGTGAATGTTTGTGTGAGAGCTTCGTGTGCACTTTTCTCTTTAGATGGGATCAGTGCTCCGAGAGCCTACAGTACTGGTAGTGGTAGTCGGAGCCTATGAAAGCTGGAGTATGGGCTGTGGAGCCTATGAAAAGCTGGAAAATGGGCTGAGAAGCCTATGAAAAGCTGGAGTATGGGCTGCGAAGCCTATTAAAAGTTGGAGTATGGGCTTCAGAGCTTTTAAAAAGGTGAATTATAGGCTGTGGAGCCTATGAAAAGCTGGAGTATGGGCTTCGGAGTCTATGACAATCTCTGAGTAATGGATGCAAGAGGGGCTACAAAGGCATGGAGTGTAGGCTTCTGAGTCACCATCAAATTTTATTCCGCATCGAATGGACAATCACATGATTACCATTTTGATAAGGTGAATGCATTCCAGAATTATTTTTCTCAAAGTTTCTCCCCCAATGGTAATAGTTTACATTTCTTCCCTTCGGTAAACTCAGGCCTCCGCTGGTATACGTGTATTTGAGGTTTCAGTGGAAATCAGGTAGGGGAAAATAGCTAGGGTAATATATATTATATATTAATGTTTTAGTTCAGAAAAATGTTCTTTTTATTTCGTTTTTTTACGTGTAGGTTGAGGTTATATTTTTAATACTTTGTCATAGCTGTCTTTAGGTTTCGTGCTGGTAAAGGCTTCATTTGGGTTTTTTGTTTGGAATAACTGGTTAAAGCTGTTGCTGAGTAAAAAAAAAAAGTTCGTAAGATTAAAGTGATTGTGATAAGCTGATTAAAGCTACTGCCAGAATTTATGTATTTTTGTTTTATGGAGCGATTTAATTTGATTTAAAAGTTTATGGAAACTTTTACTTAAAAAATTTAAACTTTTACTCAAAAGTTTATTGAAGTTTTTAAGTAAAACTTTATTGAAACTTTTATCTAAAAGTTTATTGACATGTTTTGAAAATCGATTTAAAATTCAGCTGATAAACCTTTTTTAAAATTTAATTAAATGTCCCTAGAGTCTTATAATGGCTTCTTTAAAGTGAAAGAACTTCCCATTCACGGATTATTCAACTTAATTCAAGCTTCCTAGTACGATTCAAGCTTCAGATTATTCAAGCTTCTTAGTATGATCATGTACACAGTAATAATAATAATTGGTTAGTGATTGGTTAATAATCCACGTGAGTCCTTTAAATTTCACTGGAATAATTACAGGAATTATTGTTAAGAGTGGACACAAAAGTAGACTCAGTAAAAACACAAAAGTAGATAGTAGAAACACCGAAAAGTAAAAGTAGAGCACACAAGTAGACACAATAAATGCACTGATGTAGATATATTAAATATACTGAAGTAGATGCATTAAAAACCACAAAAGTAGACAGGTTAAAAACACAAAAGTAGACAGATTAAAACACAAAAGTAGGCAGGTTAAAAACACAAAAGTAGACACAATAAAAACACAGGAGTAGAGAGGGAAATTACACAGTACTTATTACAGGCTTTTAACAGCTATCAATTGTGTTCATTAATAATTATTTGAAATTTTATGAACAGGTTTGAATTAATAGTGAGTGGTCCAGTTATTATTAGTAGTTCAGTGTTCACAGAGTTCATTTATTTTATTTTAATAAGTTTAAAAGAAAAGTATAAATAAGTCTCAAGTTAGAATTAATCAACTTCCCATCCCTACATTTGATTCTTTGTAATCCTCCTGCACTGTATCTCAACCATGTTACAGTCTTCTTCCTTTGTAATCCTGCACTGTAACTTTATGAACTGAAGCTATCAGCAAAATATTTGACCAAACTTGCTGTCTGGATCAGATATCCTTCATCAACATCTTGATGAAATTGTGAGAAGAGTGTAAACTACCCTGATGGCTTGGTACACTACTCAGAGTTTACCGGGGGCGAGCATGTGATATAATGCACCAGCAGGGAATGTACGGAAATAGTAAGCTTGGAAGTAGACGGTAAAGACAGTAGGAGGACAGTAAAGACAGAAGAAGGGACAGTAAACAGAGACATATACAATAAACATACAGAAGTAACTGACATAAACATGAGAAACTATTTAAATATGTTCTCAAAAAATGCAAGTTTACATTCTTTGGATAAAGTGTCATGTAGGTAAGATGAGTGGGTAACCTCAGCGCTTGCCCTTACTAGCTGCCCTTTACCCTTTGCCCATACCAGCTGCCTTTTTACCTCTACACACCTGCCCTTTACCTCTACACACCTGCCCTTTACCTCTACACACCTGCCCTAATCCCTAGCCCTTACAAGCTGTCCTCAATTCTTCCCCCTTCACAGCAATCCTCAGCCACTCCTAGATGTCCTTACCATGGCTTGCCCTTTTCCCTAGCTTCCTGCCCTTTCCCTTACCTCTTGCCCATGAAAGAGAGTACGCAATAAACGTCGTTCAGAGACACTGCTGTATGTGACATGGTACAGAATACGATTATCGTTGCACATGGAGAATACACACTATTCTCCTTGAAGAAAGTTGTAGGAGCGAGATAGAATATTCTCTTTGGAGGACTCAACAGGAGTTGGCCTCCTCACTGGAATACATCTACAGGAGTGAGATATTCTCCTCGAAGCAAAAGCTGTAGAAGAAAAAATTTAACAGACAAGTGTATAATATTTTCTTTGGGACATTTTGAAGGAATGTGGAGAATATTTTCCCCTGTAGAGGAGAGAAAATGCCCCAAGAATAGAGAGAATTTTTCCCCATTGGGGAAAATACTGCTACAAGAGTGGGGAGGAGGGGTAGGAGGGAGAACAGGAGCATGCTTCAAGTCGACAAAATGGATTTTGCGAACGAGAATTTCTGTCGGGGGGTAAAAATTGCAACTTCTCTCTCTCTCTCTCTCTCTCTCTCTCTCTCTCTCTCTCTCTCTCTCTCTCTCTCTCTCTCTCTCTCTCTCTCTCTCTCTCTCTGGCCGATAATGTGCACTTGAGGGCGGCACTGGCCCCTGGGACTCCCTCCTGGAATGCTGGAATTTGGAGAGAAAACAGAGGCTGGTGAGGTCCTTAACGCTTCCTAGAGACCAGGAAAAGTTGTCATGTTCCAGTGGGAAGGGAGGAGATGGTGGGGAAGGAAGAGGAAGGGAGGAGATGGTGGGGAAGGAAGAGGAAGGGAGGAGGTGTTGGTGGATGAAGGGAGACGAAGAGAGGAGGTAATGGAGACTCAAGCGAGATAGAATAATAAGAGAGAGACAGAGGTAAAATGGGAAAGAGAGGAGAAAAGGGAAGGGGTGTAATAGAGAAGGAAGAGTTGGGGATACGAAGGAAGGAACGAGAGGTATTAGCAGAAAGTGAAGTAGAGAGAGTGAGAGGGGGGGGGGGGAGATGAGGGAGGAAGACGATGAACAGGCTCGAGAATGAGTGAGAAGGAGGGAAAAGGAGGGAGAAAGTGAGAGAGTGAGAGAGGGAGGGAGGGAAAGGGAGAGGGAGGGAGGGAGGAAGAGCAAGAGGGAAGGAGGAAAGTGCCCCCATTGTTTCTGACTGCTTGTCTCGAAATCCGGATTCGAAATAGTTCCGACCAGACACGTTTTTCAGTGTTTTGATGCGAAATAATATACGTACGTTTGTGTGTGTGTGTGTGTGTGTGTGTGTGTGTGTGTGTGTGTGTGTGTGTGTGTGTGTGTGTGTGTGTGTGTAGTATGGAGTATTAGGGGTAGGTAACGAGCCTATGTGTCTGCTTATTGTCCATCAAATAAGACAATTCACAAAGTAACAAGGTGTTTGCACGTGGAAAAAAAAGCGTTTACCAAACTACTCAAACACAATTTCCCGCCCTTAACCAGTCCTGTACCCGAGACGTACGAGGAGCGGTCATTCAAATCCCATCAAAAAAGACACAATAAATAATATTCTCTTAAATTCCGTCCCCCCACTCTGAATCCTTCCCACAAGAACCAAATTAAATTTTGTACTAATTGGTACCTAAAAAAACTTTAAAATACATCCTGTAATAGGCCTGAAAAAAGAATGCAGTTATACAATAGACAAAATTAGACACACTTTATGAGGTAAAATTGACATTTTTCCCCTCGCGTTCGGAAGCTGTGTCTTCAACACACTCTGGCAGGAGAAATTCTTGGTGGCATTTCCACATTTCAGGGGAAACACTACGAGCGGAAGTCCACGTTCCCTGGCGTTCCCATGACAGTGCTTTTTCCGCCCCCCTCCCTCACTCCGCCCCCTCACCCCCCCCCCCTCACACCGCCCCCCTTCACACACCCAACTGTTTCTCATTCCTCCTCTCTATTCCACCTCTGGCAGTCTTCTGTCCCTTTTCTCACGCCAGTGTAACCATAGTTATCATTTAACAGTGCTTTCGTACAAGATTTATATATATATATATATATATATATATATATATATATATATATATATATATATATATATATATATATATATATATATATATATATACACACACACACAGACTTGAGCAAGGCCCGTCGACCAAAGATCACATCACTCCAAAAAATCTACCACTTACGGGCTATTCATGCCCGTGCCACCTCTTAGGGGGATTACTCTTCATCAATCAATCAATCAATTAATCAATCAATCAAGGCCCGTCATAGAACTGAGCTACTCAAAGCACAGAGTTTGTGCTCCGTGTTTCGAATAACACAGAGCACAAGCTTTAGCTGCCCAATTCGACCCATGCTCGACCCGGACTCTTAAATGGTGTCAACCTTTTGAGGGGGCGACCCGGGCACCACCGGGTACTCTCATGGTATTATTATGGGCGAGCCCACGTGGGAGACCTTTAAAGGTTGCCACGTGACTGGACATGGTTCAAGTGACTGGTTATATACAGAATAATTATGTATATAGTAACTGGATATGTATATAGTGACTTGATATGTATATAGTAACTGGATATGTATATAGTGACTGGATATGTATATAGTAACTGGATATGTATATAGTGACTGGACAAGTATAGGGTTACAGTTATGTATAAAGTGACTGGATGTGTATAGGCTAACTGGCTGTATTCTAAGGTAACAGGCTATTATTGAGTAACTGGATATATATATATATATATATATATATATATATATATATATATATATATATATATATATATATATATATAGGGTGACTGGAAATATATAGGGGGAGTGACTGGTTATCTATAAGGTGATTGGATATGTTTAGGGTGAATGTTTACTTATAATAAACAGTAGATACAATGTGCTGACATTCTCACTCTTGACGGTCGACCACCTAACAAGGTCTTTCAGAGGGGTAAACCGTGGTGCTAACGAGGGGGGGGGGTGATTCCAGCACACCAATTTCCCAAGAGTAAAATAGGGAGAAAGTAGGGGTGACTGAAAAGGGCCTCCCATGATTTGCATGCTATTAGCATCACCCCCCTTTTCTCTACCTCGGTTCATGTCTTTTTCTATTTTCTCTATTGCAAGTGCCTTTTCTTCTCTTCCAATTCCAGTTTCCCGCTGCCCTCCTTTCCTAAGCAGGAATCTCCTCTTCCAGTTGCCCTTTCCCACGCTCTCTCTCTCTCTCTCTCTCTCTCTCTCTCTCTCTCTCTCCTTCTTTGCTACTTCAGTCTCCCGTCCCTTTTCCCTCTCCATCCTGCCTTGGTTATTTGATTAAGGGACCCGGCAGCGCTTGGTTTTAGACGAGTTGGTTTTTGGCGATTAATTTGAAATACGAGGTTTTATGTGGCGCGGAGGCATGCACGCACGCACGCACACACACACACACACACACACACACACACACACACACACACACACACACACACACACACACACACACACACACAGTGTTCACCTAGACTCCTCTCTAACTTGCTGCTAAAAAACATATCTTGCGAAACTGATGGGAAGAGATGGAACGAGAATTAGGACGAATCGAGGAATGAGATAAGGAATGGTAGATGAAATAAGAGTGATAAGAAACATCTCAGACAGTAAAATGGTGGAAATGGAAGGGTGAACATTAAGAGAGTGAAGGGAACTGAGTCTTTAGAGAGTGAAGGGAACTGAGTCTTTAGAGAGTGAAGGGAACTGAGTCTTTAGAGAGTGAAGGGAACTGAGTCTTTAGAGAGTGAAGGGAACTGAGTCTTTAGAGAGTGAAGGGAACTGAGTCTTCAGAGAGTGAAGGGAACTAGATATTCTGAGATGCGAGGGTCAGTAAGTGAAGGGAACTGCAGAATGGAAATTGATTTAGCTTCTTCCTCAGCTTTGAAGGTAGATGTAGAGTAGAAGGCAGTGATTCTACCTGCTGTCTGTCTCTCTTTCTCTCGTACCTCACATCAGTTGTTCGTCAACTATAAGGTCATCAATCTCTCCTTCAATCGTTGATGTCTCCCACTTTCGCCCCCTACAATCCTGCCTTTCTCCATCATTCATGCATTTGTTCATCATCTGTCCCTCTATTACCTCTCCCTTCTCCTCATTACCTCTTACTCTCTCCATCATCTCTCTCTCTCTCTCTCTCTCTCTCTCTCTCTCTCTCTCTCTCTCTCTCTCTCTCTCTCTCTCTCTCTCTCTCTCTCTCCTTCAGTTCTTCCACCTACCATTATTATACCCTGTCTCCATCACCCTTCCCTTCATTCCCCTTCCCTCCATCACCTTCCCTCTATCACCCTTCCCTCCATCACCCTTCCCTCCATCACCCTTCCCTCCATCACCTTCCCTCCATCACCCTTCCCTCCATCACCTTCCCTCCATCACCCTTCCCTCCATCACCCTTCCCTCCATCACCCTTCCCTCCATCACCCTTCCCTCCATCACCTTCCCTCCATCACAGAGGCAGGTAACTAACTCACTCCGCCCGATGGCAAACTTAGCAAGTTGATACAAACATTTGGGCCTCGGCGCCAACTTGTTAAAAACTTGGAACACCCCACGTATACACTTGGAGAGTGTTGTTGAGGTCAGGGATATCTCTCTCACTCTCTCTCTCTCTCTCTCTCTCTCTCTCTCTCTCTCTCTCTCTCTCTCTCTCTCTCTCTCTCTCTCTCTCTCTCTCTCTCTCTCTCTCTCTTTGAAGGAGTATTAATGGACTTGGGAGGAGAGACAGGAACTTGGGAATGGAAGAGAAAGAGGGAGGCAGAGAAAGAGATAGAGAAATAGAGAGAGAGAGAGACGGGAGGAGTGAGAGAAGTACGAGCAGGAAATGAGAGACAAGAAGAGGATAGATTGAGAGAGGGAAAAGCGGGATGTGAGTATGTTAGAATAGGGTAGTATCTCACTTAGAAGTGAGGTAACTGGTTTTAATCTATACCAGATTTACAAAGTGAGGAACCACTATGTATTGAAGCTGACTAGGTACCCCAATACCCCTAACCCCCGTGGATGACATTACAATGAAAATAGAGATTACTTCATACAATATCTTCCCCTCCCCCCCCCCCCCCACCCCCCCCCCCCCCCCACACACACATGAATTAATACAGAATTACTCTAATACCGCTAACAACTAGTTCACTTACCCGGGTACATTCACCCTTATACTGCAGGAAACAGCTGAATGCAATTATCAGTCGCATGAGTAGAATTCATTTCTTGTTTCAGATAAGTATAGTGAAGTCATTTATCAATAGTTCCGTGTCTATGGCATTGGGTCAAAGTCATTCACATTCACCCATATACTGCTTTCTGATAAACATGGTAAGAAGTTTATCAGAAAGTCAGAAAGTCAGTCTCTATTCATTCCAAGAATTCAGGAAGCCTAAATTATGAAGAGAAGGCACAGGGAAAACACAAATTTTCACAATGTTAAATACAAAATTGAAATCAAATATTTTACTCTCCATAAGTGAAAGTATATCCTTCAAAGTGTATTCATGAATCTCCTGGTAAACTCAATCTCTTTCCTGCAGGTGGATAGACACTAGTTGAATACCGTCCGACAGTTTGAGTTTACCATATGATAAAAGTATTCTTACTGTTACTGTGATAGTTACTGTGTAAGTGATAGTCATTGACTATCACTTACTGTGATAGTGAACTATTGTGCTGGCATTAATGACCCTCAAGGGTCTAATAGGCCTACACCAAACTATACGGCACTGATAATAACAATCATTCCAAGTGGACTTAAATTATACCCCTGACCACATTGGATAATTATATCCAATCCCTATCTATTTACACCTTCAGTTATTCACGCTTATTTAAGATTGCTCTCAGAATACTGAACATCATTAGTCTAAAACCATTATTTCAGGTACTAGGTAATTCCCAATTTTGTTAATGGGCCACTGACCCAACTAGCCAATAAATCCAACATATAAAAATATTAACATTTATCAATCAAATTATCAACTAGTAGTGTCAAATCTTACCATTTAATTCAATCTAAACTTTCCTCAGCAACCTATTAGAATATCTCTTGGTTAACTTTCATGCTATTCATCACTATACGGAAATAATTCATAAGGAAAATAATCAATGCAGTCAGGAAATAAGTAATGCAATTAGGAAATAGTTCAATAAGGAAATAATCAGTAACAAAATACAAAAATACGGGTAGTAGTATCGATTATTATGACGTTAAACGACTAGTATTTTGAATTACAGTTTACGTAGATGGGAACGTAATTGCCAGTACCTAATTACTTCCCTCCCTCGTCAACAACACCCCCCCTAATCCATCCCTAAATATCATCCCAATCGCCTGCTGTTCACACCTATCCTTTCCCTAGATAAAAAAAAGCATCTATCCACTCCCCCCTTCCCTGGCAATACCATTCAAATCACCTACCCTTCTATTCTGCCCGTTCCATACCCTTTCCTCTCCCCATCTAGGCAGCATCTTCCGGTTCGCGCCCTTTTTTCTACGCCCCATATCTCATTTTTCCCGCCAAAACGCACCCAGTTCTTTCCACGCGGGCGAACTTTATCCTCTTCCGTTACCCAGATTCTAGACAGATTTACGTGACTTTTAAAGCAGCGGAGATCCTGGAATGGGCGTTTTATAGCGTTGTGAAATATATGTTTAAGGTTCGGTCTAACCTCCTCCTAGATCTCTTATACCTTCTCTTCCTCTTCCTATTCCTCCTCCTTCTACTCCTCTTGGCCCCACATCTTCTCCTTCCCAATCTTCTCCTTTTCGTAGCACGTATCCTGTTCCTTCTCATCCTACTCGTTTTCCTTCACTGTACTATATGAAAGGATAACTAAATACATCTGATTTGAATTATATTATCCTGAATAGGGTAATACAATTGACGTTAAAATGCCTAATTATAACATGTACATTCCACTTGAAAACTGGGAGAGAGAGAGAGAGAGAGAGAGAGAGAGAGAGAGAGAGAGAGAGGGGCGGAGAGTGATACTGAAACATTTCGCTTATCTACTGTTAAAATAATGCCAGCTTTTTGTCTCGTTAATACTACCTAATTAATTCGTTAATACTACCTAATTGACTCGTTAGTACTACCTAAGACGTGTCCGTGGAGAGGAGCTGCTGACAAAGATGATGTACTCGAGAGAACATGGGGGGGGATAGGAGCGGTGGTTCTGGGGCAGAATACCGTATACCATGGAACGGAGACGTTTGGGCACGCTTCCTTTCACCAAAATGCTTCTATTTACCTGCGCGTGTGTGTGTGTAGGTGCCTGGGGGTTAGGTACCTTGTGGGGCGTTTCTGGGAGGTCGGTGGCTGGCTAATAGGGACCTAGATAATCATCCAATTAAAGTTGCATTTCTTAACAAACACAGTAAATAAAAGGAAATCTGCCAAGATATTCCTACGTCATTCCGTTCCTCTCTGACCAAATATGACGCGGCGACGACCAAAAGACTGACAGGTTGGAAATAGTTTCTCTTTAGTGACTGATACAAGCAGTCTGTCGTGGAGAGCTTGAAGCATGGAGCTCAAACGGGGATAGAATGCATTTTTCAGACTTAGTATATTTCTCTGGCTGTTGTTGCTGTTGATTCGCTACCTGGAACAAAAAGTTCTAAGTAGCACGGGCTATGGTGAGCCCGTATTTCTTTGGCGTATCAGCATATCGTTCACTAACCCCGAGGTGCGATTAGTATATCGTCGATTTCCGTGGCGCTTAAGATACTGTTGACTTCCAGACAATCAGAATATCGTTGACTTCCAAGGAGGTCAGCATACGTTGACTTCCAGGCCATCAACGTGACATCGACAAGTGACATCGTGTACTTGCAGAAGTGGTGACATTTGAGAAAAGATCTTTCATGTTACAGGAAGTTAAATTGTATTTTTAAGAACAATATCTTCTTTAAAAGATGTCACAACCTGATGTCACGACTTAATAAGGGATCAGGTGGTGGCAATTAAGATCCTGAATCCTGATCAAGGAATAAGGATTCTTCCCAACAATCTACGAAACCTGTATATCTTTCCTCAGTCATGACACCTTTGTTTACATATATTAAAGAGTTTATGAGCTCCGAAGCACAACATAGGTTGTTTATAACAATAATAACCTTGGAGTTGTGAAGTGTCAAAGTTCGTGAACTGTTCAATAAATGTCAACAGAGCTCTTATAATTAAGGAAAGATGCACAGGTTTCGTTTGTGTTTGCGTGAAGGGTTGAAGAAGCTGCGCGTAGGGAGCCTGACAGCTGAGTGGACAGCGTTTGGGATTCGTAGTTCTGAGGTTCCGGGTTCGATTCCCGGTATAGGCGGAAACAAATGGGCAGAGTTTCTTGCACGCTGATGCCCCTGTTCACCGCCCCTGTTCACCTAGCAGTAAATAGGTACCTGGGAGTTAGACAACTGCTACGGGCTGCTTCTTGGGGGGGACGGGATGTAACAAAAAAGGAGGCATTGTCGAGGACCGGGCCGCGGGGGACGCTAAGCCCCGAAATCATCTCAAGATAACCTCAAGATAACCTCAAGATATGGTGGATCGAAATGTCGATTCATACGTGTGGAGTTAAGTTTGATTCGGTATTTATATATTATAACTTATTCTCTAGACAAGAAGGGAACGTTGTACATATTTCGCATAATTTACATATTTCGCATAATTTACATATTTCGCATAATTTACATATTTCGCATAATTTACATATTTCGCATAATTTACATATTTCGCATAATTTACATATTTCGCATAATTTACATATTTCGCATAATTTACATATTTCGCATAATTTACATATTTTGCATAACTTATATATCTTAATCCTTATTAGAATTATGTAGATGCTCTAATGGGTTTGTATAGCTTCATTTGGAAGATGTACAGCTTTATTTTCGAGCTTTGGATGGCCTAGTTTAAACGCTGAATTGTTCAGTGAAGAACAACACAATAATCGTAAACAAGAGAGGCGTGTGGTAGTTATAAGGAGGATGGGAAGATCCTACTTCCTGAGAGAGAGAGAGAGAGAGAGAGAGAGAGAGAGAGAGAGAGAGAGAGAGAGAGAGGGAGAGAGAGAGAGAGAGAGAGAGAGAGAGAGAGAGGGAGAGAGAGAGAGAGAGGGAGAGAGAGAGAGAGAGAGAGAGAGGGAGAGAGAGAGAGAGAGAGAGAGAGAGGGAGAGAGAGAGGGAGAGAGAGAGAGAGGGAGAGGTGGGCTGGCAGCATGGTTGTATGAGCAATAGGCTGGATAGTTGACTGACTGAACGACTAACTGAATGACCGAAAGAATGATTGAATGACCGAGTGAATAATGGAATGCATGCCAAACTCCTTGAGCCTATTCCCGCACCCCCAGAGTCCCTGAGCTTTCCATGGAATACTTTATTTATATATATATATATATATATATATATATATATATATATATATATATATATATATATATATATATGGCATTGTTTATGCTAATGTTTCGATACTTAGCCAATTACAATATGTTGAAATATTTGGGCCTTTGATTGTACAATGTAAAGTACAGTCTTAGTTGGTTCCTAAATTTGGGTATTTGATGTTATTTTTTTCAGCTTCAGAATGTAAGCTTATTCCCCTCAGATACTGAGGGGAAATATATATATACTGCTATATACTGTTCTATATTGGGAAGTCAACGTTACTGGGAATTTAATTTTAAATGTAGATTTTTTTATTATTTAATTTTAAAAACTGAACTTTAAGAAATGATAAAAAAGATAAATATTTTCATTGTAACAACAGCTGATTTTTTTTTTAGTTGAATAAACAATGGCGTGAAAATTTTATTTTTTAAATGCATTTTTTTCACCCATTACCAAAGTCTATTTCGAAGTGTATTGTCTATTAAGGGAGTGTATTTAGCTGTACTTACCTAGTTGTGCTTGCTGGGGGTTGAGCTCTGGCTCTTTGGTCCCGCCTCTCAACCGTCAATCAACTGGTGTGCGGATTCCTGAGCCTATTGGGCTCTATATCATATCTACACTTGAAACTGTGTATGGAGTCAGCCTCCACCACATCACTGCCTAATGCATTTCATCTATTAAACATTTTGCCACTTTTCAGTGTCAAAATACTGGTTCTTTCTAATGTCTCTGTGGCTCATTTGGGTACTCAGTTTCCACCCGTGCCCCCTGGTTCGCGTCCCACTCGTGTTAAACAGTTTATCTTTATCCTGTCAGTTCCTATCAGAATTTTGTAGGTAGTGACCATGTCTCGCCATGTGTGTGTGTGTGCTAGGGGTTGAGAAGATCACAGTATTCCTTTGAACTCTGGGCATGTGCTGTGTATGGCCTAGTATGAGATACCAGCTGCCAGACTGGTATCTCATACTAGGCAGCTGTATCACCTTCTAGCGTGTGGTCTGGTCAACTTACGACCACTTTATTTTAGGTGTCCCTCCTGCTTCGGGCCAGGCTAGTGCACACTCAGCCTCTGGGGTTCCTCCTCCTTCTTCAAGAGGCTCCGGAGGACTTGTATATATCAGCAGCTGGCACTCCGGAACCGGAGTCTTCGATATGTGCTCCTGAAATGTTGGTTCTGGACGCTGGATCGCAGTCATGGCTCCAAATCCATTTTCTATAATTCTATTATTTTGCAGCACCGACGGTAGCAAAATATGTCCTAACCGCTCAGGACCCAGATTCACGAACAGTTTCGCAAGTACTTACGAACATGTACATCTTTCCTCAATCTTTAACGGCTTTGGTTACATTTATTAAACAGTTTACAAGCATGAAAACTTCCCAATCAACTGTTGTTATTGTTATAAACAGCCTCCTGGAGCTTCGGAGCTCATTAACTGTTTAATAATTATAAACAAAGCCGCGAAAGATTGAGAAAAGATGTACAGATTTGTAAGTGCTTGCGTAACTGCTTTGTGAATCTAGGTCCAGCTGGATCTCAACTTTAAAACATCCGTCAGGAGAAAGGGAAATAAAGCTCTTTTCTGCTTCTGGAACTTGCATTTCCAGGCCATTTACAAGAAGGAGAAAAGCTGGAAAGTTCGAGTGTGTGTGGAGACAATATCTACGCTGCTGTGGGGAAATTACTTCCAGTCTGCTGACGATAGGAAAGTTTTCTCTCTCTCTGGAGAGTAAAGTGGCAGATCATGCCACTTTATGCCCGAAACGCTTTGCGTAATAGTGGCTTTAGGCATTGTATGTACTAGCTATACCTATAAGTTAAACAATCCTTGTAAATATTTATTGTATGTATGTACCTTACCTAAATAAAATTGTATTGTATTGTATTGTATTGTATCAACATCTCTTGTGTGAACTTATTTTTAATGATAGGAGTCTACCTTTTGTCGCTTGATGTCTGGTTCTGTGACATCGACCTTCGGCTGTGTGATCATGATGTCTCATAAGGTGACATCGACCTTTGTGAGACTGAATATTTGACTCTAGTAACGTTACTTTTTCCCCCATAACTTGCCGGCAATGAAATGTTTCAATGAGGCTAAACTCATTAACTAGCCGGTAAGCTTATTAATTATCAGATGAACGTAAGCTTCTACCACGACACATCACTTGAGAGAGGCATGAGGTTATCTTGAGATGATTTCGGGGTATAGTGTCCCCGCGGTCCGGTCCTCGACCAGGCCTCCACCCCCAGGAAGCAGCTCGTAACAGCTGTCTAACTCCCAGGTACCTATTTACTGTTAGGTAACAGGAGGGCATCAGGGTGAAAGATACATTTTGCCCATTTGTCTCCGCCTCCACCGGGGATCGAACCCGGAACCTCAGGACTACGAATCCGAGACGCTGTCCACCCAGCTGTCAGGCGCCCTATGAGGACAAGGATCTTGGAAAAGGAAGGAGGGGGGAAAAGAATGGTGCCTAATCACTTGGACCATCGGGGATCGAACGCTTTTGCAAGAAGCGAAGCCGGTTGCTGTACCGTCCAATCCAAAGGGATGTGGTGTCTATGGTGTCCCGTAGTAGAGGACACCATAGAGGCCATTACAGGACACCATTAAGCTATCGAGGCCCCTCTAGGCCTACTACTGAACTGGTGGCTCACTGGGTTTGGCTGCTACCTGCTGTTTTTTTCGAGGTTCGAGGCTCCGATGGTCCAAGTGACTGAAATTCGTGTCTTCTTCAGGATGCAACCCACAACAGTTGCTTAACTTCCCAGTACCTACCTAGGAATTTCCTGGTACCTACCTAGGAACTCCCTGGTACCTACCTAGGAACTTCCTGGTACCTACCTAGGAACTCCCTGGTACCTACCTAGGAACTTCCTGGTACCTACCTAGGAACTCCCTGGTACCTACCTAGGAACTCCCTGGTACCTACCTAGGAACTTCCCGGTACCTACCTAGGAACTCCCTGGTACCTACCTAGGAACTCCCTGGTACCTACCTAGGAACTCCCTGGTACCTACCTAGGAACTTCCTGGTACCAACCTAGGAACTCCCTGGTACCTACCTAGGAATTAACTGGTACCTACCTAGGAATTCCCCGGTTTGTCCTGCCGCAGGAATCGAACTCCGGCCCCTCCGGCCGTGACCGGCCAATGCTGACTACTGCGTTGTTGTTGTTGTTTTAAAGATTCAGCAACTCGGAACAAAAAAGTTCTAAGTAGCACAGTCTATGGTGATCCCGCAGTAGACTTACGTGACACAGGAGCGGGGCTGTAACTGCCGACTACTGTACTCACCTAGTTGTGCTTGTGGGGGTTGAACTCTAGCTCTTTGGTCCCGCCTTTGCTACTGTTGGATATAGTTATTACAAAGACCTTGAACAACACACACGAACACACATTCTGTTGAACATAATTTTTATATTGTCAGGGGGGAAAGCGCCAAGCCATTACGACTATATAGCACTAGGTATGTCAGGATATAAGGATTTGGGAAGGGACGGAGGGAAAGGAATGGTGCCCAACCACTTGTGGACGGTCGGGGATTGAACGCCGACCTGCATGAAGCGAGACCGTCGCTCTACTGTCCAGCCCAAGTGGTTGGGTTGAAGCAGTATATAATTATTATCCCGTAGTCATCGACGGGAGAGAGTTGGTCGCCTCAAGCCCGTCACTACAGTACTGGAATATGCTAATTTCGATGCAAATCACGACACAATAGCTAATTTTCTACCAAGAATTAATTAACTATACTAATAAATTAAAGTTATCAGGTGGGGGGGGGGAACACCAGACTAGTTGTATACAAAAGTAACAATTTTGTTCTTGGAGAAAAATTACAATTTGGAGAGTTGTTGCATTTAGTTTTGGAGGTTTCATTTTTTTTTTAGAT
Source organism: Procambarus clarkii (assembly GCF_040958095.1). Taxonomy (NCBI): domain Eukaryota; kingdom Metazoa; phylum Arthropoda; class Malacostraca; order Decapoda; family Cambaridae; genus Procambarus; species Procambarus clarkii. Next base: position 43,561,531 of record NC_091183.1, on the reverse strand, counting down.
TTTTTGTAGCAAAATCCCTTTATATGCAGATGATGAATGAACCAATCGCGCTATCATGCATATGAATGAGAGAGATAGATATTGGGCAAAAACTTGTATTTCTCGTTCGAGACACGAGCCTTCATGAAGCCCAATCGGCTCCCTGCAGGCTATGTTCATTCCATCCAGCGGCCGACCCCAAAGTCGTATTCATCAATGTTAACACATTATAAAAATAGAGGACTTTTCTCGAATATAAAATAATTAAAAATATTTGACCATGATTTATGGTCATATTGCCATGGTTTTGCCATTGCTATTTATGGTAATTTTGCCATGCCATGGTTTTGACATATTGTGCATATTTAGGCGTAGGTTAAGTTAGGTGATTAGGTTCTTTGGGTAATTATTTGTAATTATAGTAAGTGAAGCATTTACAACTCTGCGATTCGAACAGAGGGCGCCAGCGAAGCATTTGTTAGAGAAATGCTCGAACGCCATCAGTTGAGAGTCGTGTGTAAATAGTTTTTCACTCACGAACGGGGTTTGGCGGCTGGATTAACGAGCCTTTGGCCTTTATTAATGACGATAGGCTGTTTGTTGATGAGAACGGGCTGGGGTGAAGACACCGCCTCTCACGCCCACCAACACTAAACCTGAGTTACTTAGATGTTGTTGTTGTTAAAGATTCGCTACTTGGAACAAACAGTTCCAAGTAGCACGGGCTATGGTGAGCCCGTTTACTTAGATAAACTGAACGGCATTTGACCGTTATGCATTATTGCTAACTGCTTGACCCTGTGTGGTTTGACATAGTATGTGTCTTGATCCAATGGCTTAATGCTGTCTTTTGTCTCTATGCCACAGGTCTTTATGCCTGTGGCTCAATTCTATGGCTTGATTCTGTGTGTATTGACAACTATATCGTCAGAGTTTTGAATATTGTTCATCAAGAAACTGTCCAGATGTTCACCTTTCGTGTAGTTTATTGGAATGATAAACATAGCCTCATACTGTTTTATTTTAGGATTTAACTAATTTCTTTCTCATCCTCTGTGTATGAACCTTCACTTGTAAGCACAGGAGAATTATTTGACAGGACCATAAAATATACGACCACAGTCCACAGGACCACGAGTTACAGGACCCCCACTACTTCCTACAGGAACCACCACTCCGGGTCTCTCTCTCTCTCTAGGGAGGGAGATGATGAATAACGGGTATTGAATTCATGAATAATAAATACAGGAGAGTAAAAGTCTTGTGGTGACCGCAATGGATCACTTATAACACTGTGCTGTCGCCTGGGCGTTCATGCCCTGTGATTTTAAAAATGTATATATGGAGTGAAAAGATTTAGTTTTTAATTATGTATGTGTATATTAGGAGAGGGATGAGGCGGGGGGTAGGTACCTAGTTGCGTCCTGCTATCTCTCTCTCTCTCTCTCTCTCTCTCTCTCTCTCTCTCTCTCTCTCTCTCTCTCTCTCTCTCTCTCTCTCTCTCTCTCTCTCTCTCTCTTTCTCTCTCTCTCTCTCACCTCTTCCCTCCCCGTTTCTGTCTCTGTCATTTTATTAACTCTTTGTTTCTCTGGCTGTTATAGATATAATATAATAGTTTACCATGGCGTGTGGGTGGACTGCCAGTGGGAGGGGCCTCGTGGTGTGAAATATTAAAAATATATTATAGTTACCCATTGATTTTGAGAAATAGGCAGGGCTTGTGAAAGTCTTTGAAGTTGTGAGAGTATGGTCTGTTTTATGCTACTATGGCAAAGTTTGACAATTAGAAAATTTCTGCTCATTTTTCAATCGTCAGAGAATATTTTTTTTTATATTACTACAAGAATATGTTTTTGAAATTTTTATTTTTTAAATATTTAACCGGGCATTGCGAAAAATCAGTCGTTGGGTTGAGGGGGGGGAGGGAATGTATGGCATGATGTTCCTTCTTGAATTCTGGTGATCCCTGACTAACCTATGTTCGTCCCGTACCCCAGACCATTTCCCTTGCAAAGTTGGATGATGCCAAGGTCTGGCCTTCAACCTCAGACACAAAAGGCAGACATTATGTCTCATAGGTTGACTGTAAAATATTTTGAAACGTAGGGATTGGAGTCGCCACGAAAATGGAAAATTAGAGAAATCCTTTTGTCGATTCTGTTGTGTATGTGATGGAATGAGAAATTACAGAGGCCGTGTACTGGGATCGAACTCGCATCTTAGGACTCCCCAAGCACAAGCATTACCGACTGAGCCATAGTGTGAGATATCCGCAAGATATCTCCGCTTGAGATACTTGAAAAAAAACTATCTCAGCTTCTCCCAGATTGACTTGGATTCGGGTAGATATGGTTTAGCCGCCATGGTTTAGGAAAGATGAATAGGTTTCGTAGAGTGGTTGATAAATCCTGGCGTCGTGACAGGTGGAGAGATGTTCATGTTGAATGTTCTTAATATTTGCTTGTATGAATTACATCCAGAAACGCATTAGTGAGAATGAACAGTCAGTTCAAGGGTAAACTTGTCTAATTCCTTGAGTTTGTGGTGGTAATTTACGTGTGTTTATGGTGGTAATTTGCGTGTGTATAGTGGTAATTTACGTGTTTATGGTGGTAATTTACGTGTTTATGGTGGTAATTTACATGTATTTATGGTGGTAATTTGCGTGTGTATAGTGGTAATTTACGTGTTTATGGTGGTAATTTACGTGTTTATGGTGGTAATTTACATGTATTTATGGTGGTAATTTACGTGTTTATGGTGGTAATTTACGTGTTTATGGTGGTAATTTACGTGTTTATGGTGGTAATTTACGTGTATTTATGGTGGTAATTTGCGTGTGTATAGTGGTAATTTACATGTATTTATGGTGGTAATTTACATGTGTATTGTTTTAATTTACATGTTTATGGTGGTAATTTACGTGTATTTATATGGATTATATACCAGTGTTTACGGTGGTAATTTACCAGTGTTTACGGTGGTAATTTACCAGTGTTTACGTTGGTAATTTACCAGTGTTTACGGTGGTAATATACCAGTGTTTACGGTGGTAATATACCAGTGTTTACGGTGGTAATATACCAGTGTTTACGGTGGTAATATACCAGTGTTTACGGTGGTAATATACCAGTGTTTACGGTGGTAATATACCAGTGTTTACGGTGGTAATATACCAGTGTTTACGGTGGTAATATACCAGTGTTTACGGTGGTAATTTACCAGTGTTTACGGTGGTAATTTACCAGTGTTTACGGTGGTAATTTACATAAAGACGCATAATAAGTGGACATTGTGAGTACCTGTCTCTCAAAGTTCCTTGAATTTTGGCGTGAACGGGTTTAACATTTTCTCACAGAGTTGAAAACAGCTGCATTTTATGAGCATCGAAATTCACGCAAAACAGCGAGAAGCAAAACAGCTAAAAGCTTTTCCCTCTTTTGTAAGCTTGATAACAGCCCAATGTCACGACTGGTAACCGGGGGCTTAGTGCAGGGGAAATGTGACTGTCAATAGCCGTAAAAATCTCCAGTTATTTTTTTTTTTCCAAATCGTTCTTTTGAAAAACGAAAAAAGGCTTTTTTGAGGCTTTTCCCTTTGAAGGTTGATATTTATTGTGAGGCTTCCTTGTGTCAGTCAGTGCTCATTCCTTTTTGCATTATTTATGTGGGGAATATAATCCTTTTCAAAAGACAAACTTATATATATATATATATATATATATATATATATATATATATATATATATATATATATATATATATATATATATATATATATATATATATATATATGCAACAATGATCACAAAAACACTGATCCAAGTATGCAGAATAACCACATGTGAAAAATAGAAAATGCTTAACGCGTTTTAGGCTAATTCGCCTTCATCAGAGCAAAGTAGAATGAAGATAAGAATCTTATCTTCATTCTACTTTGCTCTGATGAAGGCGAATTAGCCTAAAACGCGTTAAGCATTTTCTATTTTTCACATGTGGTTATTCTGCATATATATATATATATATATATATATATATATATATATATATATATATATATATATATATATATATATATATATATATATATAATATTAGAAATAGGCAGAGGTCGAGAAGTGTCTAGATCTTTAGAGGCTTAGATTTTTGCTGTTGGTTTGAAATTGAAATTCCCAAAATGGCCTGGGAAATTATACAGCCTTTTGAGTGTGATAAACTGTCTTCAAAACAATGGCCAGATATTCTGCGGCTAAATCAGTCATCTTAAGAACAAAGCTTCCTTCTTGATAGAACAAAAAAAAAGTTATCCCAATTGGCATAAATAATTTTGAACCGTTTATTACTAAAAGTCAGATATTTTTGTGATTTTTCTAATCAGCATCTAATCATTATCTAATCTAACAAGATGCAATCTGCAACAACGTGGGTTATAACATTTGTAGAATCATCGGGGATTCGAAATACATGAACTTTTGTGTGGCAAACCGGACCCCCCCCCCCAAGCACGGACCCCCACAACCACGGACCCCCACAATCCCGGACCCCCACAACCACGGACCCCCACAATCACGGACCCCCACAACCACGGACCCCCACAAGCACGGACCCCCACAATCACGGACCCCCCACAAGCACGGACCCCCACAACCACGGACCCCCACAACCACGGACCCCCACAACCACGGACCCCTACAACCACGGACCCCCACAACCACGGACCCCCACAACCACGGACCCCCACAACCACGGACCCCCCCACAACCACGGACCCCCACAACCACGGACCCCCACAACCACGGACCCCCACAACCAAGGACCCCTACAACCACGGACCCCCACAACCACGGACCCCTACAACCACGGACCCCCACAACCACGGACCCCCACAATCACGGATCCCCACAACCACGGACCCCCACAATCACGGACCCCCACAACCACGGACCCCCACAACCACGGACCCCCACAACCACGGACCCCCACAAGCACGGACCCCCACAACCACGGACCCCCACAACCACGGACCCCCACAAGCACGGACCCCCACAACCACGGACCCCCACAACCACGGACCCCCACAAGCACGGACCCCCACAACCACGGACCCCCACAACCACGGACCCCCACAACCACGGACCCCCACAAGCACGGACCCCCACAACTACGGACCCCCACAACCACGGACCCCTACAACCACGGACCCCTACAACCACGGACCCCCACAACCACGGACCCCCACAACCATGGACCCCCACAACCACGGACCCCCACCCCCCCACACAAGTGTTCGCCCCCCCCCCTCCCCCCAACAAGTGTTCGCCCATCATGCCTCTCACAGCACGAGGTAAGATGGTAACAACGATGCTGTTAAGCCGATTTAAACCACAATGAAGACTAATGAATGGCGGGTTTGTGTCGAGCGTCCGACGGAGTAGCGCCAGGCGCACCCATGCTATCAAAGAAAGAAATGAAGGAAAAGGGATTGGAAGCTGCTTAACGCAGACGAGATCCAGATTAATGATCAAACTCCAGGCGAACACATGCAGAGTTCTCACAGCAAAACACAGGTAGGAACTTGCGTATACACACACACACACACACACACACACACACACACATACACACACATACACACAGACCAAAGAGCCAGAGCTCAACCCCCGCAAGCACAATTAGGTGAGTACACACACACACACACACACACACACACACACACACACACACACACACACACACACACACACACACACACACACATACACACGTACACACACACATATCTGGTGATGTGGTGGAGGCTGACTCCATACACAGCTTCAAATGTAGATATGATAGAGCCCAGTAGGCTCAGGAATCTGTACACCAGTTGATTGACAGTTGAGAGGCGGGACCAAAGAGCCAGAGCTCAACCCACGCAGGCACAACTATGTGAGAAAAACTAGGTGAATATATCTGTTTGGAAGTGCTGATGTACGTCAAAATTTCGTTTTGACGTTACGTCATTCTAAAGGAGACAGAAACGTTTTGTCTCGGTCAATAATAAGAGTCTTGTAAGACTTCGGTCAAATCCTCAAGGATCTGTGTGAGCGAATGTTGTTACGTAGTGAACGAGAGACATGACCACTGAATAAAAAATCCCACCTCTGTAACCTTTTCATAATCTGTTTCAAATTACATGACAAATTACATAAGTGTGGGAAGGTGTTTATCCTTTGTTATTATGACTGACATTACCATTACTATTATAGCTTGAGCTACCTCATCCCTTTGTGTGTATTTTACCTCAATAAACTTATTTCAATTTCAATTCAATTTCAATTACTTGTTGTGCTCCCTGGCGAGTGGTCAAGCTGGAGTGTCAGGTGCCTCGTTTATACATCCACAACCCGTTCTCGCACTTTCTTATAGTCAATATTGACTTATTAAATGCGTGCATATGTGACATACTAATTTATTGTGAATAATTTAGTTTACCTTGAAAAGCTTCATAGAAAACACCGACCTTACCTAACCTTCTTAGTATGTTAAGATAAGCATCTTATTGCTTCGTAATTACAATTATTACTTAACCTATACCTATAATAGGTATACCTATACCTATAATAGGTATACCTATACCTATAATAGGTATACCTATACCTATAATAGGTATACCTATACCTATAATAGGTATACCTATACCTATAGTAGGTTAAGTAATAATTGTAATTACGAAGCAATTACCTATTATAGGCATAGGTATATACCTATTATAGGTTTAGGTTAAGTAATAATTGTAATTATGAAGCAATAAGATGCTTATCTTAACATACTAAGAAGGTTAGGTAAGGTCGGTGTTTTCTATGAAGCTTTTCAAGATAAACTAAAATATTCACAATAAATTAGTATGTCACATATGCGCGTATTTAATAAGTCAATATTGACTATAAGAAAGTGCGAGAACGGGTTGACATTCAGCATTAAGTAAAATATTCTCTGGCAGTTCTTCATACTCACTGAGGTTGAGTATGAGGCAAAGGTGAGTAATGCAACGCTAGATTGCATTGTTGTTTTATTTATCTTCCTATTTCTTCTTCTCCTCCTTTATTTACCAATTCTTCACCTTTATTATTTCTCTCTTCTTTATTAACCCCTTTGTGCTTAAGCAGCCACATTCACAACACTTGAGTGATCAGTTATCCTACATTAATCCTTCCTCTTCTTCGCCCCTATAATCATTGTTTATCATTACTCTTTGTTTTCTCTGTGTTATCCTTTGTCTTCTTACCTTACGTCTTTATTTCCTACTCTTTTCACTTTTCCTCCTCCTCCTTTGACCTTAGATTTTGTTATCTTCTTTACCCTTTATCTTATCTGATTGTTCCATCTTTCTTCGCCCATTCTATCTCCCCTTCTTCCTCTTTCATTCCCTCTTCAGGAAGGAAATATTAACAGAGAAATATCTTCTGTGGTTGACATTCTCTCTTGACTTCTCTTCTTATCTCCTTCGTTTAGAATTACTGCCCTCGTCTAGCGGAAACTAATTTGGTTAATGATCATTCTTCCACCTAATTATTATTATTATTATTATTATTATTATTATTATTATTATTATTATTATTATTAATGTTATTTCTCGATGTCTCTTTCCACGTAAATAGTTTTGTCGTTGTTATTGTCCTTGTTACATAATATTCTTGTTTATCATTTATCGTTGATGTTTCTTCTCATTTTTTTGCTATCTTCTCTTTCTCTTTCTTCTAGTCTCCCTCCTCCTTCTCCTCTTCCATGTTCTTTACTTGCCCTTTCTCTTCGTGCTCATCCCACGGAGACATTCACTCCTGGAAAGAGAATATTAACATTCACTTCTCCTTCTTGCAGCTATAATTACTGGATTAGGAAACCTGTATACTGGATGGACGTTGGTGGATGAAGATGAGAGAGAGAGAGAGAGAGAGAGAGAGAGAGAGAGAGAGAGAGAGAGAGAGAGAGAGAGAGAGAGAGAGAGAGACGCATACTTTTCCCTGGAGTGTAATTTAGTGTACTAGGGGGGACATAGCTTTTGCATACCTCCAGTGACGGGAGATTTCGTTCTGAATTCGTGGGTGTTTGGGAGTGCCGTTTGAGCTCCAGCGGTCCTCAGATAATTACAGTACTCTGGAATACGGTATTGTAGTGAGTACTCATGCACTCTGTCAGGCGATCTCCTTGCGGTCTTCGGAGAATAACCTCACTCGAACGAACGTTTCAAAAGAAGTGTTTTGAAACAGTTAAAGCATTAGAACGGTCGTCATTTGGGAGTCCTGAAGCATTGTAAGACATTGGAAGGCCCTCATATGGTGTCCTGAAACAAATAAAGTCATTTAAAGGTATTTATAAAGTGCCCTGAAACCATTTAAGCCCTCAGACGGTCGTCATAGGGTGATCTGAAGCAAATAAAGACCTCAAATGAACGTCATACCCTGGAAACAAACCGTAACTGTCTCTATTTTCCGCTTGTTACAACTTGTAATAAACTTGTTACATCTTGGCTTAACGTGTTTATGACGTATTAGAACGTTGTTACAACTTGCTATATTGGTTGTTATAACTGGTTAGGAGGTGGTAAAACTTGTTCGAACTTTGTACCAACGTCGTAGTTTCGGTGTGTGTTTGGCGCGATATGGAGTCTTGTAGTAATTAAAGCCATCGAACGAGTGTCATGATGTGCTCTAAAATCAATAAAGCTCCCGGAAATGTCTTCACAGGATGTCCCGAAAGGAATAAATTCCATGTGGGTTGAAAAAGGAATAAATTCCATGTGGGTTGAAAATGGAGTCAATTGCATCGCCTTGAGGCATTAACTCCATTCAACACATGCTATTTACTCTTTTAGCAATCATAAATATGTTAAAAAAACACATATGGCAATAAACAGAGATCTTCAGGTATAGAAACTTTTCACATACACGTCGTCCGGGATTGAGATACAGCACAATACATTTCCTGGAGTTGGGGGAGTATGTAAATATGTGTGTGTATGTCCCGAGCTGTATTGTATTGTATTGTAATGTATTGTGCCGCTCAAGTTCAAGAGCTGGTTCTTGAATGATGAGACAAACTTATGAAAATATCTCCTTGGACTCAAGAATACACAATAACGACGTATGTATAGCCACCAGAAGGTTGGATAGATAAGTATAAATGTATACAAACATATACACTCATGGCCGAGTGGACAGCACTCGGAGGGTCGTAGACCTAAGGGCCCGGGTTTGATTCCCGGCCGAGGCAGAAACAAATGGGCAAAGTTTCAGCCTGATGCGCCTGTTCACCTAGTAGTAAATAGGTGCCTGGGAGTTAGACAGGTGCTACGGACTGCTTCCTGGGGATATGTGTGTGTACGTGTGTGTGTTAAGAGAGAAATTTATGTAGTAGACATAATAGAGAAAAATAGATAGGTTACAAATTGACAATACAAAATAGACCAACTAAATTACACATGATAAATATAATTATGTATTAACTTTAACTATGTATATCAAATTCTTACCATCAAAACTTAAACATCAAAATAGACCTTAAGAGGAAAATTTCGGTTGGAACAATGTTATAAAGGTTGAGTGTGAGGCAGGCAAAAGTTTGGACAAACACAACTGATGACTCTCGCGTTCCTGAGCCTATATGCTGTGGCCCCAAGATGATGTTATACCGGCCTGGGAAAAGAGAGCGGGAGAGAGAGAGAGAGAGAGGAGAGAGAGAGGAGTGAGAAAGAGAGAGAGGAGAGAGAGAGAGAGAGACAGACAGACAGACAGACACAGCGAGAAAACATTTAAACACCGTGCCATATCCTTGAAACAGATTAGACAATATGTTATTAATTCATCCGTCAGCTGGACTCGACTGCTATGCCTTGGGAACTCGAACAGAAATTGAAAGTCAGATCAAGAAATAGTAGATATCTACTCCACTCATCCACTCCAGGCATCCACTTCACCCTCCACCACATCCAGCCTATTACCAGGAAAAAACGAATGAAAAACATATGGGATGAAGATAATCATTTACAAATTTATAGAAATTCGAAAGGTTAAAATACAGTATATCTTCAGTTACTAATCTCTCTCTACCACACTTATCACTGGTTTAATATTCACTCTTAGTGCGGAGGTAGATAGCATCTAGTTAAACCCATTATTCTCTGTATATATATATGTGTGTGTGTGTGTGTGTGTGTGTGTGTGTGTGTGTGTGTGTGTGTGTGTGTGTGTATGTGTGTGTGTGTGTATGTGTGTGTGTGTGTGTGTGTGTGTGTGTGTGTGTGTGTGTGTGTGTGTGTATGTGTGTATGTGTGTGTGTGTGTGTGTGTGTGTGTGTGTGTGTGTGTGTGTGTGTGTGGTCGCATTTTTAAGGATGTTGGTTTCAGATTGATCACTTACAATACTGGTAGAAAATGGTTTCAGTGTTCTGTAACTTTCTGTAAAGTTGATATTAGGATTCATTGCGTTAAAAATTTTCCTTAGACAGAACAAAAAAAATCTTCGAGCTTAACTTCTCAAAATTTTATACTTTAGTGAAGGTAGTTCTCAATCCCTTTCCATTACATTTCCCTGGAAATAGAATTGTCTTATGAAGTGACGGGGTGGTCAATCCAATGTTCTGAAAGAGGTACTCTAGTTTCCTCAGCTGCTGCTGCTGCTCGATTTACAAACTGGTTCTCCCAGGCGAGCAATTTCGTCTGGGTTCGAGCCTTGACCAGGGAAGATTGAGTGAACGCAATTTGTTAACTGTTTGTCCAGCAGTAAATGGGGACCTGGTTGTCAACCAATTGGTGGGTCCTCTCTCTCTCTCTCTCTCTCTCTCTCTCTCTCTCTCTCTCTCTCTCTCTCTCTCTCTCTCTCTCTCTCTCTCTCTCTTTCTCTCTCTCTCTCAACCACAACAAAACAACATACTCCGGGTGCTGTCTGATCGTAAATCCTCACAGTAACATCTTCTGATATATACTTATAAATACTTATAAATGTTTATACTTCCTGTTGTCTCGATCACTCAGACAGTCTTGTGTAGCTGAAATAGACACAGGTGATCACTCTAAGTTCTTTCTCATGTTTTGGTAAGAAATTTTTCTTATTCACTTTCACTGGAACACGTGTCACCAGTCGTTTTACAACCAGGTCCCTAATTACTGCTGGGTGAAGAGGGGCGTGAGGTTAATTCAGTTGTTGTTCAAGATTCGCTACCTGGAACAAAAAGTTTCAAGTAGCACGGGCTATGGTGAGCCCGCAATAGTTAATTAAGGATCGGAGGCCGGCTTGTAGATCCTGTGTAATGTCCTAATCCAGCGAGAGTGTGCAGGAGGCTCTGTGACGCTGTGGGAGTGTAAAAAAGATACAAGATACATATCCTTTTTGGATTGGACGGCACAGCAACGGCCTCGCTTTTTGCAGGTCGGTGTTCGATCCCCGATGGTCTAAGTGATTAGACACTATTCCTTTCTTCCTTCGGAGTCCAGATCCTTGGTCTCATGAGAGTGTATCTGAGGCTTCGCTACACCATGGGAGTGTATTGAAGGCTTCGCTACACCATGGGAGTATATCGAAGGCTTCGCTACACCATGGAAGTATATCGAAGACTTCGCTACACCATGGAAGTATATCAAAGGCTTCGCTACACCATGGGAGTATATTGGAGTCTTCGCTACACCATGGTAGTCTATTGGAGTCTTCGCTACACCAAGGGAGTATATCGAAGGCTTCGCTACACCATGGGAGTATATCGAAGGCTTCGCTACACCATGGGAGTATATCGGAGTCTTCGCTACACCATGGGAGTATATCGAAGGCTTCGCTACACCATGGGAGTATATCGAAGGCTTCGCTACACCATGGGAGTATATCGAAGGCTTCGCTACACCATGGGAGTATATCGAAGGCTTCGCTACACCATGGGAGTGTTTTGGAAGCTTCGCAGTAGATCATATGCAGAACTGACAAAACTATTCGACGCTATCGGAGAATGGCAACACTGTTGATGTATGCAAGAGAGAGAGAGACCAAAACTTCAACGGCTGGAAACTTGGCACACTCGCACTCGAGGCGCGAAGTTTGAATGTTCTTCGACGGTTGAATATTTTAGCCCAAGAAATATTGAGAACTAAAGTCAGACCAGACCAACGGAGGCCACGTCCTGCGAACCCATATCGTTCAGTACAAGTACCGTTCAAGTACCGTTGAAGGGAAGGGACATATCAGGGGAAAGCGCCAAGCCACTACGAGTATGTAACGCTTTGGAAGGGGTCAGGATATGAGGCTTTGGGATGGGATGGATAGGACGGGGGGGGGCGAAGGGATGGTGCCCAACCACTTGTGGACGGTCGGGAATTGAACGTCGGCCTGCAGGAAGCGAGACCGTCGCTCTACCGTCCAGCACAAGTGGTTGTTATTTGCCCAGAATAATACTGCAAACGTAACGTTATAGCAAACTGTAGTAACGTTATAGCAAACTGTAGTAACGCTGTTGCGAGCTGTAGTAACACTGTTGCAAACTGTAGTAACGTTGTTGAAAACTGTAGTAACGCGGTTGCACACTGTAGTAACGTTAGATATATCGAAGGTATATCTCACTTGATTACTGAATCCCCTGCTTGCCGACGTAATTAAGCGGGGTACACTCTCGTAAACCAGACCCGTATGAGTTTACCCTCTGAGTAACATTTCACCCAAAAACATAACCAATTGGGCTGGGATATCCCCAGGTCCCAGCCAGTAACGGCAGCAGGATAGCTCACTGGTACTGATCACGTTAGTAAACATAGTTGGGGTGGAAGCCATTTCAAGATGTTATCTTCCTCGATAACCAGCTAGCTGCCTCTACAGAATGTTCGCTTGTAACATGCTGCCACTTTACAGTGCTATCATTTCGATCGATACATCTGCTATAGTTGTTATCTATGTAGGGATTTTCACCACCATTATAGCTGTCGGCTCCAGTTATAGTTATCATTGTCACATATATATATAAAACACAATTTCCGCTAGTTATCAACGTATCATTCACCATTTTAGCAACGGTTATCGACATATCTCTCACTATTCCCTCCACAATTACCACCACCGTTCTTATCAGACTAATATCTGCCCTAATACAAGCCAAAGTTTTCAGAGCATATATGAGACAGTTATCAAAACCACACTTATCAACATAACAGTCATCAGCAGTAGAGTTATCACCACCGAGTATCGGAAGTTTGACCTCTGACCTGAAGTCGACATTGATTATTATTGACTTCCCTTTCCCGGGAGGACGACCCGCTCGTATAACAAGCCATTAATAGCGTTATTCTGGATAGGTAGTTAGGGGGGGGTCGTTCAGGCCCACAGGGATATTATTATTCAGGCGATAAGTCACAATAACGTGGCTGAAGTAAGTTGACCAGACCACACACTAGAAGGTGAAGGGACGATGACGTTTCGGTCCGTCCTGGACCATTCTCAAGTCGATTCGAGATATTATTAATTTATCGTTGTATTGCTATGGAGATTACTACTGGGTGTGGCAGGCCTCGTGGTGATGTGGCTCTTTGGGGGAAAGGGTGTGGCGCAGGGGAGTGATGTGGTGTTCGTAAGCTTTGGTGTAGGTTATTATGGGGAAACAGGTGTGTGTGTCGACAGGTCCTGTCGACGTGCCTAGAGAAGAGACATGTCGACAGGTCTATGTAGAAGATTCAGGTCGACAGGCCACCGTGTATGTATTTATTTATTAAAATAGCAACCAAGTGGCTTGACACCCAGATATCGTATAGTGATCGTCATCTGTTTTCTTGCCCTTTCTGCCCCCTTTCTCCCCCCCCCCCCCCACCTTCCCAACCACTTGGGCTGGACGGTAGAGCGACGGTCTCGCTTCATGCTGGTTGGCGTTCAATCCCCGACCGTCCAAGTGGTCGGAAACCATTCCTTTCCCCTTGTCCCATCCCAAATTCTTATCCTGACCCCTTCCAAGTGCTATATAGTCTTAATGGCTTGGCGCTTTTCCTTGATAGTTCCCTTCCCTTCCCCCCCCCCCTCCCCCTCCTCCTCCTGTTCCTCTTTCTCCTCCTCTTCCTCCTCCTCCTCCTCCTCCTCCTCCTCCTCCTACCCATCTTCTCCTCTTTTCTTCGGTTTTAAAGTCTTTTCTGGTCCCTTTTTGTTTGAGTACAGTAGTCTACGCTCTCAGCTCGCACTCAGAGGACAAGGGTCATATCCACGGACAGGACTGAAGCGGTTGGGCACGCTTTTTTTCACCTGATGTGTCTCATCACCTTGTAGTACAATAGGTACCCAGGATTTAGGGAGCTGTTGTGGGTTGCATCCTTAAGGACGTCAGTAGTTGTCCTTTTGAAGCCTCGATGAACCCATTTACAGGCTTCTTGTCCCCCAGTAATGGGAATTAGGGAACTATTTTAATACATCATGCAAGAATGTATTAAAATGCATTAGTAAGCCTTGCACATTCAACGTGCAGCTGCAAGTCTGAAACTCTCCTAAGACTCTCTAAGCATCATTAAGATAAGGAGAAGTTAGTTGAGGAGATAATTATGAGATAAAACTATAATTATGAGGGGAAAACACCAAGCCATTACGACTATAGAGCACTTGGAAGGGATATGAGGATAAGGAGCTGGGATATGAGGACAAGGAGCTGGGATATGAGAACAAGGAGCTGGGATGTAGGGACAAGGAGGTGGGATATAAGGACAAGGAGCTGGGATATGAAGACAAGGAGCTGGGATATGAGGACAAAGAGCTGGGATATGAGGACAAAGAGCTGGGATATGAGGACAAAGAGCTGGGATATGAGAACAAGGAACTGGAATAGCACGGAGAGAAGGAATGGTGCCCAACCACTTTGACCGTCGGGAATAAAACAAGGAACCAACAGGAAGCGCTGCCGTTGTTCTACTGACCAGCCCAAATGATTGGTCATTTTACCATATACATATAACGTATATGTTATGTACACATAACAGTATACAAAATAGTATACTGTTATATGTAACATATAACTCCAAGAATATGGTTGTGCAAGTTAGGCTACAAATAATATCAAAGACTAGGAGAGAAACTTAGGTATTTTCACCATCAAAAAATGATATGATGGTGAAACAAATACTACGATGACTTAAACACTTAAAACTTGATGGGATCAAGAAACATGGAAATCCAGGATTGTCAAGACAAAGAATAATGCAGAAAGCCTAATATTTCTTGTAGAAAGTCCAAGAGACATAGTTTTCTTACCAAAGATATTAGGCTCAAAGATATCAGACTTGTTATAGGAAGTCGATAAAATACACGGTATAGTGTCCCTATTTCTGTGTAAATGTTATACTCAGGAATAAATTTACGTGAACAAAGTTGAACAAGCTGTTTAGGTGAACATAGAGAATATAACACCAAAATAGTTCACTTTTTTTAAGGCTGACCATTTCTACTACTGTTAAATATGACTCCTGTGTAATATTGTCTTGAAACGAAATCAGTTTTAACCACACAGACATATTACGAATGCAAACTTCTCAATGTATATAATTGTAAATACATGTACATATAAGAACAAAGATATTCAATTGAATTTCAATTATCATTACAGTTATATGTGTGAATCTTCAGTCGCCTTTACTCTATTGGAATCTACAGCAGTTACCCCCTCCCCTCTTCCTATTCTAGCTACTGAGGCGGGAACTATTTTAATTTACTAACACCAATCAGTATTGAGCTCTCTCTCTCTCTCTCTCTCTCTCTCTCTCTCTCTCTCTCTCTCTCTCTCTCTCTCTCTCTCTCTCTCTCTCTCTCTCTCTCTCTCTCTCTCTGAGGTACACACAGCTACCTCACTTGGGATGGGACGAAGCTAACATGCATTGGTTTCCTTTACTGGTATTGAGCAAAGAGGAGGAAAGCCAACTGTTGTATTGTGTGGATACATTGTGTTGTATTACTGTGCTGTATTGGGAATTTGTTTTTAAATTAACGTGTGAAAGCTTCACTAATGTGTCCCTTCAGCTGTATAATGTGACCCTCCAACTGTATAATGTGTCCCTCCAGCTATATAATGTGACCCATCAGCTGTATAATGTGTCCCTCCAGCTGTATAATGTGATCCTCCAGCTGTATAATGTGTCCCTCCAGCTCTATAATGTGTCCCTCCAGCTGTATAATGTGTCCCTCCAGCTGTATAATGTGACCCTCCAGCTGTATAATGTGACCCTTCAGCTGTATAATGTGACCCTCCAGCTGTATAATGTGACCCTCCAGCTGTATAATGTGTTCCTCCAGCTGTATAATGTGTTCCTCCAACTGTATAATTTGACCCTCCAGCTGTATAATGTGTCCCTTCAGCTGTATAATGTGTCCCTCCAGCTGTATAATGTGACCCTCCACCTATATAATGTGACTAGCTAAGGCCCCCCAAAACCCCATAAAGCTGCAAGATAATCACAAAAATCTCCCGGCTGCGACCCATTAAAAGTGATTGACGCAAGTTCGAGCCCCTCTAAGTTGCACAAACAGCTGTGTGTTAATGAAGACAAAATAGTGTGTATATCACACCAGTTAGGTTAGGTCTGGTGACAGTTTTATACGCGGCCGCGCTGTACGACGAGTCCCCGGTTCCACTCCTCCATCACGATGGGTAGGGAGGGAAAACTCGGCAGTCTGGTGTGTATTCAAAGTCGTATGTTTATAGGTGGCTCTTGATTGAAGGAGCAGGACGCCAGGTGTATTTTTGAGGGGAGACTAGTGCAGCAGGGGTGTGCCGGTTTGAGGGAAAGACGGGCGCCAAGGGAGGTTTTTGAGGGTAGACTATGATGCAGCAGAGGTGTCTTCGTTTGAGGGAAAGAAAGGCGCCAAGTGAGGAAGGTTGGTGAGAAATGTGTAGAGCGTGATTGGAGATTGGATAGTTATGATTTTGATTATAGGGAGGGTTGTGAAGTGTTTTGAGAAAGATTGGAGTGTCGCAGCGGTGTTGTTGGGTGGATTTGAACGCATGGTATGACCTTGTCTTAGCCAAATAAATGTGAATTTGGGGACATGAGAGGAAAGTTCTCATTCCTCGTGAGGTCTGAGAGAGATTAGGAAACATGGGGAAGAGATTCTGGGGGAGAGGGGGGGTTGAATAGTCTTGATATATATCAAAGAGGTCAATAAAGGTTGTATCTTTATTCCAAACCTTACCACCAGTCAGTAAATGAATAACCTTTCTTGATCTTGTATCAAGAAGCTTCATTCTCCTCCCAGTGTTAAGACATTATGATTGGACATATCTCTCTCTCTCTCTCTCTCTCTCTCTCTCTCTCTCTCTCTCTCTCTCTCTCTCTCTCTCTCTCTCTCTCTCTCTCTCTCTCTCTCTCTCTCTCTCTCTCTCTCCGTTCTTCCTAAACTTAACCAAATGTAGTTGAAGATTTAATTAGTTTTTCTATTCCTGTCTTCAACGCTCGCTAGATACACAATTGTGTCACTCCATTTCGACGATATTAAACGTTTTGTGCTTGCTGGAGTCGTGATGTTTGTGTCTGCTTACCTATATGTGCTTCCTGGGCAGGCATTAAGCGCCTGGGCCCTGCCTTTCAGCCACCCGAATCTATACTCAGCTGGCTTCTGCCTCTCTTGCCTCTTGCCATACTGGCGATGTATCCGTGTGTCCTCCTTTATATATAGAGGACAGTAGATTGTGCACTACTTAAGGAAGTTCGTTATTTATAAGACAAGATAATGTTGATAGGTCATGTATATAGCCTCAATTCTAATGATTATCGTTGATGTATTGTTTTTGTAAAAATACAATAGTTAAAACAGCTATTGTTTTAACAATTGCTGGAAATTGTTCTAGGCCTGCAACTAGAACAACTTTAATTTGCAAGCCTCTGATTGTGTTTGCAATTATACAATAGGTAGAACAGCCATTGTTACAACAATTGCTGGAACGTTTTCTAGTGTTCCAACTAGAACATTTTGTATTTGCCAGCCTTGGCATCTACCAGGGGAAGCTAGAGGCCAAGGCTTATTTCAAAGCCTGTTTGGCTCCTCCTTATCTGCATTTGAAGATGGGCATAAAATTTCCTTCCAGCTTACTTTTTAACATATTTATGTATTTAGTATCTACTAGTAACCCAATCTTCACCTGGCGTTGGTGAAACACCTACATCACCTGACCATACAGAAACACCCACACCATCTGACCATACAGAAACACACAGACACACACATATAATCTATACCTGCCGCTGTCAGCGATATAATCTAGACGCCATTCCTGGAGGGTCGATGAAATTCCATTTGCCGTCAGGACAATTGTTATGGTCTATCAGCTGACTGAAGAGGCACCGAGCTAATAATGGAAAAGAGTAATGGGAAGGAAACCATGTGATGAGACAGTTGTCGGAAGGAAAAGGCTCTTTCTCGTATTATTTTTTTTTTTTGTCGTTGTTATTTATTTTGTTTTTGTCTTGTTTCATGATTCCCGTTCATCTTCGTTCGAAAAATTCTCCCTATTTTCCTACCTCCCATTCATTATTCATATCCCTCCCTTTTCTAATATCCATCCCTGCTTCCTTTTAATCTTTACTCTCTCCCTGTTCCTTATTCTTCAGCCCTTTTCTTTCTCTTCTACCTCATATTCTGCCTATACTTTTCCTTCCCTCTTTCTACATAAGCTAGTTAAAAAATTATTCTCCTTATCTCTCCACACACTCATCTTCCTATTCATCAACCGGCATTATCAGTCATTTTTCCCTGTCATATTTATCTCGTTCCAAACTACCTCTTTAGTTAGCCCTTCTCTCTCTCTCTCTCTCTCTCTCTCTCTCTCTCTCTTTCTCTCTCTCTCTCTCTCTCTCTCTCTCTCTCTCTCTCTCTCTCTCTCTCTCTCTCTCTCTCTCTCTCTCTCTCTCTCTCGTTACACGAAGCTGCCCTTCACTGCCTTTCTAGTGTTATCTTCTATTAAAGCCAGTATTTGTTCTCTTGTGGACAGATGATTTGAGGCTTTGTTTGCAAACGCCTTTTTTAATCTACGGAAATTGGAGTGTGTTGAAGGCCTAGACGGTACGGAACGCGTTAAGAAAATATTCAAATGACATTGTCAGTTCTTGTGGACCTGAAGCAAGTCACATTGGCCAGGGTCTCCTTGTGTCATTTGATTCAAATCTGTAAGTTGCTTTGAGGACCAAAGAAACATGTAGGCGTATATACATATATACATGTGAACGTGAATAATAATTCTGTCACCGTTAGTAAGGATCAACATCTATGTACTCATGCTCTCCCATATATATATATATATATATATATATATATATATATATATATATATATATATATATATATATATATATATATATATATATATATATATATGTACATATAAATGAAAATGTCTGTCTGTTGGAAGTTGGACGCCAGGCCCTTGGAGATCGCTTCATTCAATTTTCCTCGGCAATTACTGTTGGGAACGTGCCTAACATGGTCGGGTCGGGGTTGGTGGAAAAGAAAGCAGTGCCAAGTGACATTGTCGACGTCACTTCCCCTTTCTTGAACATTATGCAATACTGACCAGACCCAAATTAGTGGTTCTGTCCCTTATGCCTGTCATACCTGCTCAGGATACCAGGAATGAAACTATTTTCAACTACTTATTGAGGCTTGTTAAGGATCCATTATTCCTGAGGAGTTTTTCCTAGCTTTGCCTAACAATTTTTAACCCTTCGCCCGTTCATATAAACGTTTAGTTTCTGTCCATTCTGTCCAATGCCAATAATTAATATTTCATATTGTGATCTTGTCGCCTCGGTACCGTCGTTATCTCCTGAGGTCTTGATTCCTCAGCTTCACCTCTCGTAACGTTATACTATATCCAGTTTGATAATGTTGGTGGTGGATTAACCCAGAGGTTGTCTAATGCAATGTTGATGCAACATGGAGCATAGTAGGCAAGAATACTACTGTATTGTTTAGATTCCCGAAGGCAACACAAATGTGGGCCATGTTGACGTATTCCGCTCATGTGAGTTTTGTTAACCTGATCTTTTTGGTGACCTCTTTTTTTTTAGTGTTGCATGTACTTACAGTTCATGTTGCAAATCAGTTCTCTTGGTTCTCCGTCATTGTTTGATCTTGTAATTTGATTACTTTCATTCATTTTCCATCATTCGCAAACATTGATATGAAGGACTTTTCACAGGTTTGTAAAGGGACAGGTCTCGTGTTCAGCAGTGTCGTTGGGTTTCTGGTAGTCCTGGAAAAGGCATTGAGTCAATTCTTCAGTTTTTCCTGCTAAATTGCTGCGGTTGTGTCGTAAAATATTGGACACAATGATGTCGCTTTGTTACGAAAGTGAACCTTCTTTGTTTTCCTCAAGATTCCTCTTGATTAATTTCCTTTACAAGGTATATATATATATATATATATATATATATATATATATATATATATATTAGTATATTTTGGTAGCAGTCTTTCCTGTAGACATATATTATTAAATATGACCGAAAAAGTAAGATTAATAATTCTAACACGAATTTTCTCAATCTTTCGTACATTACGCTTCACTGTTGGAGGTAAATCAAAAATCACTTCTCCAAAATTCATTTTTATTTCTAGTCTGACGCGACACGGGCGCGTTTCGTAAAACTTATTACATTTTCAAAGACTTCACAAATACACAACTGATTAGAACTTGCGTTTCTCTGATTTTATATCTACATTTGAGTGAGGTGGGAAGGGTGATGTGGCATTAACACAAGACAGAACAATAGGGGATATTAATAGGGTATTAAAAGTATCAACACAAGACAGAACAGAAACAATGGGTATTGAATAGAAGTGTTTGTAGAAAGCCTATTGGTCCATATTTCTTGATGCTTCTATATTGGAGCGGAGTCTTGAGGTGGGTAGAATATAGTTGTGCAATAATTGGCTGTTGATTGCTGGTGTTGACTTCTTGATGTGTAGTGCCTCGCAAACGTCAAGCCGCCTGCTATCGCTGTATCTATCGATGATTTCTGTGTTGTTTACTAGGATTTCTCTGGCGATGGTTTGGTTATGGGAAGAGATTATATGTTCCTTAATGGAGCCCTGTTGCTTATGCATCGTTAAACGCCTAGAAAGAGATGTTGTTGTCTTGCCTATATACTGGGTTTTTTGGAGCTTACAGTCCCCAAGTGGGCATTTGAAGGCATAGACGACGTTAGTCTCTTTTAAAGCGTTCTGTTTTGTGTCTGGAGAGTTTCTCATGAGTAGGCTGGCCGTTTTTCTGTTCTGTCTTGTGTTGATACTTTTAATACCCTATTAATATCCCCTATTGTTCTGTCTTGTGTTAATGCCACATCACCCTTCCCACCTCACTCAAATGTAGATATAAAATCAGAGAAACGCAAGTTCTAATCAGTTGTGTATTTGTGAAGTCTTTGAAAATGTAATAAGTTTTACGAAACGCGCCCGTGTCGCGTCAGACTAGAAATAAAAATGAATTTTGGAGAAGTGATTTTTGATTTACCTCCAACAGTGAAGCGTAATGTACGAAAGATTGAGAAAATTCGTGTTAGAATTATTAATCTTACTTTTTCGGTCATATTTAATAATATATATATATATATATAATAATGTAATAATGTAAAAGACGCTTGTTCAAATTTCTCTAATATCTGCTGTGAGACTTTGTTCGAATTTACAGCCTTGGTTACATCTAGATCGGCAAGTATTTTGTACAGCCACTCTGTTGGAACACTCTTTCTGCTCTCTCTCACTCACTGCTCTCTCCGTCTCTCACTGCTCTCTCTCTCTCTATCTCACTTTCAGGAAACACCCAAGTTTTAACTTCAACACTTCCTTGGAACGTTCTGTTCACCTCCTTGTAAATTCGACTTAACGGAAAATGACATGGATATAGGCCATTTGAACAAATGATAGCGTGAGGAACAGTTAAGATCTCATTGCAATTATTTAAGGACATTTGTGACGGAATGAGGTAGTAAAGTATAAGATAATGAAGGTGTTAAAAAGACACCTATTTTATTTGTATTTATTGGTTTACCTCCAGCTTCAGAATTTTCTATATTCCGAGAACGTCTCTGCTTTTCAGCCCAGATAATAACATCAGAAATGTGTTTATAGAAATCTCGCATCTCATGCTCAATAAAGTCTTGGCAACTTCTTAGTCTCCTCAACAACTTCATCTTTCCAGCGCCACATCCCGCAACTCTGGCAATTTCAGAACTTCTTGGAAAAAAAATTGACAACCTTTTCAGTGGCGAACTTATGTCGAGGCGTTACCTTGATGACTGAAGGCAGACTATTGTTTTCAGTCTCTCATCTTTTTGATAAAAAATAAATTAAAATCTGAAAATTTGTGAAAGATACATTGGTTATTTCCCATATCATATAATGTTTGTTTACTTTCGTAGAGGAAAGACGCAATTATCATAGTGATACGAGAACGTGAGGTTATATATATATACAGGATTAACGTAATGAAAGGAACAGGGATTCAATATATATCGTTTGAAGGAAAAAGATGAAAACTGAGTTAATAAATAATCAACTTGGAAAATATAATTAAACTTTCAATACTTCGTACAAGTCTACGGATCTTACGTGCCGTGTTTTAGTATCTAGTAACTAAACAATACTTGAAATCCCAATTTAGTTCCGAGTGGAATTGTTGAGCTTAGCATCTACAAATAAGTCAACTGTGTCGTAAAAAGTTTACGAGAACAGACATGAACATTTCCATTGATATAATTAAAGGTATTACATATAACTTTTGGTGCATTTAGTCACTTTAAAACCTTTATCCGTAAATGGCTTCGCAACAATAATTAAGTTTATTCAAATTTTCAGTACATTATTTACACATAAAAGAGCCGTAAAAATAGCATAATGCATAAGTATTTTGGTGGAGAAAGCAAATAGATGTGTAAGTCTGAAAAAAAAATCGTGAAAGAATCACCAAAAAAAAGTTTGTCAATTTTCAGTGTTCCTTGTATTATGCAATAGTTCATTGTTACCGATACAGTCTAGAGTTTTGTTCAGCTATTCTGCCCGACAGACGGGAATCACAAGAGAGGTTCAGGGAAATCTTTTATAGTCACCCTGAACTTTGTGATTGATACCAGAGAGCGGTACTATTAGAATGTGAAAAGATTGACATTGTTGCATATCACTTATCCAGCATTAAAACACTTTGTAATATTGAGAACACCTATAAAATAGCAGCATTTTTGTGGGAAAGACGTATAGCCTTCTCGTTTATCTTGCAGCAACCTTAAACACAAATATTTTAATGATTTTTCGGCTATAACTTGAATTGATATTTTTAGGAATAGGACAATTAGAATATCCAAATTACCATGAAATGTCATATATATATATATATATATATATATATATATATATATATATATATATATATATATATATATATATATATATATATATATATATATATATATATTAATTGGCTATATTTCATGAGGTTATTATCTTTTCCTCAGACTTTCTAAGTCGTTGCTCCTCCTTTCAAGCCTCTTCAACATCGTGTAGGTGCCTAAGAGATTCCCCTTTTCAAGCCGTTTTGGCCTCCAACTCAAATTTTAAGTCATTAAGATTTCTAGTTCTACCGTGAACATTACTGCTGATCAACGTAACTCTAGTCTTTTTGGAGTTGAAACTAGAAAACGAGTTATTAATGAAGTCAGATTCATAGTTGAATTTATAAGATAATCCTGTTTAAAGTTGCTACTCACCCGGCAAGATGGACTTCCCTGGCATGTTTAATCCTTCATTCCTACACTACATGTTTGTTACTATGATGGTAGTTAACATATGATGTTAACTATGATGTGTAGTTAGCACCATTAATGACCGTCAGAGAATATAATTGTCATTCATTCCTAATCAATGAAATAATATGCTTGATACTCTTGCGTGTACTACAAAGGTAAGGTAAATTGATATTTTACCTTACCTTTTGATATATTTTACCTTACCTTTTGATATTACTGCCTTACGGAGAGATTGCCGAGCCATTACGGCCATTTAGCACTTGGAACGGATACGAGAAGGTCTTTGCCATAAGACGGAGAGGGAAAGAAATGGAAAGGAAAGGAATGAACCACTTGGACCATCGGTGATTGAACGCTGACCTGCAAGAAGCGACACCCTCGCTTCTTGCAGGTCGGCAAGAAGAAAATGAAAAAATCTAAGAAACAAGAAATCGATTTTCCAGAAAGATTCTACAATCTCATTAGAACATCTCAGTGTAATTCTCTTTCTTCAATTGGTATCTTCATCTTGAAGTTCACAAGATATTTTCAACTTTATAAGGTACTTACCATGGCAGGATAAGGTCTCAGAAACTCTTTAATTTCACAAGGTGTTGGCAGGATACAGTCTCCAATTGACCCCTGATC